>NW_024080737.1:551968-565886 GCF_003009895.1 Hyaena hyaena | reverse complement strand
TTTTTTTTAATTTCTAGGAGAGAGAGAGAGACAGCGTGAGCAGGGGAGGGTCAGAGAGAGAGGGAGTCACAGACTGAAAGAGGCTCCAGGCTCTGAGCTGGCAGTCATCACAGAGCCCGACGCGGGGCTCGAACCCACAAACCGCGAGATCATGACCTGGGCGAAAGTCGGACGCTTAACCGACTAAGCCACCTGGGCGCCCCTATTTTTTTCAAGATTTTAAAAAAATGTTTATTTTATTTTTGAGAGAGAGAGACAGAGACAGCGAGCAAGCACAGGAAGAGCAGAAAGAGAGGGAGACACAGAATCTGAAGGGGGCTTCAGGCTCTGCGCTGTCAGCACAGAGCCCGAAGTGGAAGTTGAATTCATGAGCTGTGGGATCATGACCTGAGCTGAAGTCAAGACGCTCAACCCACTGAGTCACCCAGAGACCCCTGTTTTATTTGTTTATTTTGAGAGAGAGAGTAAGATCAGGGAAAGAGCAGAGAGAGAGGGAGAGAGAGAATCCCAAGCAGATTCTGCACTGTCAGCACAGAGCCTGATGTGGGTCTTGATGTCATAAACTGTGAGATCATGACCTGAGCCGAAATCAGGAGTTAGGTGCTTAACTGGCAGGAGCCCTTCTACTCATATGTGTATTTAATGGGTTCTACATCCTGTGCTGGAGCTTACTGAAATGGGGGGTTTTAGATTATCCCATCTGTTGTATGCTTAGTTTGCTTTAAGAAAATTTAAATACGGATGTAAATGAACCTACCTCTAGAGTGTCTAGGTATTTGTAAATAAACATATTTGGTTGTTTTGGGGGAGGGGGGGCACGTGACCTTGAAATTTGCTTTTGCAACATGGTATTAAAGCTACTCCTTTCTACTTAACCTTTGTAGAAGAGCCGTGTGGTGTTTTGCTGGTTAAGCTGGCAGGAGTAGAACTCACTGAAACCGGAAAGGTGTGGTTACAAAAAGAATTAAAACCTTCCCAACTGCTGTGGTTTCAACTTCTTGCAAAGGAGAATTCAGCACTTACTTGCTATCTTCTAGTGAATAAGGTAACTCATGTGAAAAGATAATGAGCAATATTTTATTCTTTTTATTTATACATAAACATCATTAACTAGAACCTTGAATGTATAATGGAACTGAATTTTTGTCTTTCTTAATTGGTACTCATAGTGATTATATAGAGAGAGAACTGGGTGTTTCATATATAAATTTTGTTATAAAATGTTATTTATATGTTTATTATAGAAAAATAGAAAATTAAGAAAGTGGAAAAAACTTAAAGTCATTCACGACTTCAGATGTTGACAGTTTAAGGAGTAACTTTACACATTTATTTCTGCATGGGTATATTATATCCCCCTTGTTATTAGAAACCGCTTGTTGAGTGAGTTTCTGATCAACTGGAAACTACAAAGAGCAAGTGTGTTTTCTGAAGGTAAAGACTGTTCAGTCTTTGGACTCTCTAAAGTTGGGCGCACTTAAATGCTGTTGATGATCAGTAATCAGTTGTCTGAAGACTTTGCACCAGTTTTCTTACCTTTACAATCGGCCACGGCCGCTATGAAACGGGGACGCCACGGAGCTTCATCAGTGTTGCTGTGCCACTGTCCTGAGCCTGCGCCTTGCTCCACAGGGCTCTTGGTGGACGGGTACTGAAAAAGGAAAGTGGAAAATTAAGGATTAAGAACGGTTTTCTTATTTTTAAAATAAAGTCTCTTATTTTATAACAAACACAAACAAATCTGAAGAAAAAAAACCTCACATTAAAGCGATTAAAATTGTAACCATTTTAATTCTTTAGAGCTTTTTGAACTATTAATAGATAGCCTAATGAAACCCATTAATTTCTGCATGTCCAAGTCATAGTCAGTTCTTTCTAAAAAGGAATTATCAAGGGGCGCCTGGGTGGCTCAGTCGGTTAAGCTTCCGACTTCGGCTCAGGTCATGATCTCATGGTTTGTGGGTTTGAGCCCCACATCAGGCTCTGTGCTGGATGCCCGCTTCAGATTCTGTGTCTCCCTCTCTCTCTGCCTTTACCCTGCTCATGCTCTGTCTGTGTCTCAAAAATAAATAAACATTAAAGAAAAAAATTTTTTTAAAAAGGAATTTCCCAGCACTGATTGGGTGAATCATCTTACATTTAAAAGTAAGCTGGGGGGGGCGGGGTGTGCCTAGCTGGTTCAGGCAGTGGGGCATGTGATTCTTGACCTCAAGATTGTCGTGTAGAGATTACTAAAAAATAAAATCTTAAAAAAGTAAGCTGCTAATACAAAATATATAAAGATGCCAAAGGCCTTACAAAAAAAATATTATCTTCTCAGGACACCTGGCTGGCTCAGTCTGTGGGGCATGTAACTCTTTATTTTGGGGTCGTGAATTCAAGTGCTATGTTGGATACAGAGATTACTTTTTTAAAAAGTCTTAAAAAAAAATAAGAAGAGGGGCATCTGGATGTCTCAGTTGGTTAAGTGTCCAACTTTGGCTCAGGGATCTCACAGTTCATGAGTTTGAGCCCCACATCAGGCTCTGTGCTGACAGCTGAGAGCCTGGAGTCTGCTTTGGTTTGGTGTCTCATTCTCTCTCTGCTCCTCCCCCGCTTGTGCTCTGTGTCTGTCTTCCAAAAATAAATAAATGTAAAAAAATTAAAAATTAAAAAAAAAATAAAAAGAAACAGTATCTTCTCTTTTAAGTTGAGGAGTGTATTTTATTTATCCTCAAAACCATTGTTTTGGAGTCAATATTTTTATTCCCATTTACAGCTGGGCCTCAGGGTAACCAAGTGAAAGAGCCTGTATTCAAGCCCATGTCTTTTTTATTTATTTATTTATTTTTTATTTTTTTAAAAATGTTTTATTTATTTCTAGGAGAGAGAGAGAGAGAGAGACAGCGTGAGCAGGGGAGGGTCAGAGAGAGAGGGAGTCACAGACTCTGAAACAGGCTCCAGGCTCTGAGCTGGCAGTCAGCACAGAGCCCGACGCGGGGCTTGAACCCACGAACCGCGAGATCATGACCTAAGCGAAAGTCAGACGCTTAACCGACTAAGCCACCCAGGCGCCCCCAAGCTCATTTCTTTATGGCTCCTAAGCTTATACTTCGTCTTATATACTTTAGCTTCTATTCCTTCCTAGGTGACCAAACTCTGCAGTATGCATATTGTGGTAATTTACATCTGTTGAATTTTACTAATGTGTGAGATTGAGTTTTAGTTCTCATTTTGGTTTAGGGAATGAGCTCTTAACATTTAAAATATTGAGGGGTGCCTAGGAGACTCATTCAGGTAAATGTGATTTTGGCTCAGGTTATGATCTTACAGTTCCTGAGATCAAGCCCTGAGTCAAGCTCAGTAGTCAAAGCTTGGAGCCTGCTGGGGATTCTTTCTCTCCCTCTCTCTCTGTCTGCCTCTCCTCTGCTTGTGCACAAGTGCTGGTGCTTGCTCACTCTCAAAATTAATAAACATTTAAAAAATTTAAAAGATTGAGGGGCGCCTGGGTGGCTTAGTCGGTTAAGCGTCCGACTTTCGCTTAGGTCATTATCTCGCGGTTCGTGGGTTCGAGCCCCGCGTCGGGCTCTGTGCTGGCTGCCAGCTCAGAGCCTGGAGCCTGTTTCAGAGTCTGTGTCTCCCTCTCCCTCTGACCCTCCCCTACTCATGCTGTCTCTCTCCTAGAAATAAATAAAACATTAAAAAAAATTTAAAAAAAAAAAAATTTAAAAGATTGAGAAAATTATGGTAAATCCTTTAAAACTGTGTTTATGAACTCCATATTTTTTTAATGTTTATTTTTGAGTGTGGAAATTGGGGAGGGGCAGGGATAGAGGGGGCAGAGGATCCAAAGTGGACTCTGCGCTCACAGCAGAGAGCCTGGTGGGGGACTCAAACTCATGAACCATGAGATCATGACCTAGGCCAAAGTCAGATGCTCAACCGACTGAGTCACCTGGGCGCCCCATGAACTCCCATGAATACCCATGAATTTTGGTATTCATGACCCAAAATTATTGATTTAAGGGAAAAAAGGTTACTTTGTTCCTTTAGATAGTCCTAGAAATGCCTCCTGCTTTAAACCTGGGTTTTCACAGTTTTAGAATTTAGCTGTGAAGTACTTGTCTAACAAAGCTATTCATTTATTAAAATTTTGTTAAAATGGATCTTGTTAGGTTAAAATTTCACAAGGACTATATAAATAGCTAAACAGGATCTCTTTTTTAAAAAGATTTTTAAAATTTTTAAGTAGTTTCTACATCCAGTGTGGGCCTTGAACCTACAACCCGAGATCAACAGTCTCTCTGCCGCCTGCACCAGCCAGGCACCCCAACAGGATCTCCTTTATACTGTAAATTAAGGGGAAGAAATCCCCTTATCCAGTTTCTTTAGGAAGTGAGGTTTTCCATGAAGGAAATTTCCTTATGGATGAAAATTCAAGGTTTAGGACTATTTTAAATGTTAATGATTTTGTGGGAAGTCTTTTAAAATTACATTTACATGACAGTGCCTTCCTGCACACCGGAATTCTGAATCTAATCTTACAGTTCAGTGATAATTCAGTTCATTTTGCATTTTATACTTTTTAGTTCCTTTTTCTGTGACCTTCTGATGCTTCGCCTTTTTTTTTTTTTTGCGTGCTTCTTTCCTCCTCTAAACAACAAACAGACTAAAATGTTTTTTATACTTTATTACTTCTACCCTTCTTTGGGTTAGATGAACAAGGAGTCTGTGAAGAACTATTATGTTATAAAAGAGGCAATTGACTTTGGCAATGACCTCTTTTAGTAATGAAACTCTTGGATTTAGCATTAGCTGTTTTAAGCTCTTGGGGACCCTTTTGCTTCATGTTTTTTGGCTTTTCTCTGGAAGAAAAGTTGCTGAACGGCTGCTTTTAAGTAAATAAATAAATTTTAAAGGAAATAAGATATATGGCTATACTACCAATTTCCTAAGTAATTGGTTTGTGTTATTTTTTTTATTCAAGGGTAGATATTTTAGTGTGAGTCTGAATGAAGAAATTTTGAGAAGAGGCCTTGGCAAAACTGTTCTTGTTAAAGGGCTAGATTATGATTCTAAAATCTATTGGACAATTCACAGAAACTTACTTAAAGCTGAATTAACAGCCTTAAAAAAAGGCGAAGGAATATGGAAGGAAGAATATGAAAAAGAAAGTTATTTGGAAAAATTCAAAGGCTCCTGGAGAGAAATATGGAAAAAAGACAGTTATTTTAAAAAAATTGGATCAGATTTCAATTTGAGAAAAGAAAGTTATTATGACAAATTTAGAAGGACTTATGAAACATGGAAAGACAACATAAATAACTACTCCTTAATACTGAAGTTCAGAGAACTTATGAATCGCATATATTTTCGTAGAAAAGGGTGAAATATTCTAAGAGATCTGGAGGTGACCTACTCAGAAAAGAGTAAACTATGTAAATATATGGATGATTTTCATTGAGTTGAAATGGAAATTCCTCCAAATGATCAAAGTTGCATTCTAATGGTATTTAAATATTTAAGAGATGATTATTTTAAATGTCATATCAAAATAACTTAAGCAAATTGTGATTAATATAATACGCTTTTAGGAAAAATGAAATACTTTAGTTACCAGGATGAAGGATGTATACCTGTAATGTTAATATTTGAAGACAGAGTTTAACTTTTGGACACTGTTTATTTTAGTCATTTGGGGCAGCCATATTTAATTTTTGTTCAAAGAGAATATTTGTTTACTTTTCCAGTTTTATCAACTTGATTACTTATAATAAAGGAACTCTTTATGCATCATGTCTGAGGCTGCTCTTTTCCCAAGTGTCTTCTAACTGTGAATTTGGGGCAAAACTACTATAGAAGGTCACTTTAGACTATTTCTAGTAATAAAGAATGACTAATTTCTACCTATTGTTCAATGAAGAAGAGAAGAGAACCTTCTGGACATAGTCATCAGGATAATTATAATGACAAAAAACTGCTAAAAGCATATTCCAGCAACACCAGGAGAGAAAACACACAACCAAGGTCTTCTTACATTTTGCTTTTCTTTTCTTGTATTGATGTTTGTTAGTTCTGTCCATGAGACAGGTTCTTCTCTAGCACATTTGGCCATGGTTATTCCTCGAGAGTTCTTTAGGGGCTCTCTATCATAGTCCCCTGGCTTGGGACATTGTAAGAATGTTTCTCTCCCTTCCTTCTTAACTCCCAAGGCCTTTTACCCATAGCCTTTAACTCTTGGATCACCACCACTTGGGGTGGAAAGGAACATGAGTTTGCTTGTGGAAGGTGCCTGGACTTACTCACTCGGCTCACCGGTGTGTGTTGTGGGTAGGCTCCAGTCCTGCCACATTGCATGGTGTCACTTCAACTTACAGGAAACTCATGTATTCTTAAACTAAGGGATGAGAATGTAGGCCACTCCTCTCTTGCTTCCCTCTTTTTATCATGCTTCATCCTCCTTGTCTCAGGTAAATGAGGTGCTAAAAGGCTGTGTAGCCTAGCAAATATCAGAAAAGAGATAATCACTATTTCCTAACTTAGTGGAAACAGGATATATGGCACTTGCAGTCTTGTAGAAAAGGGAGTAAAGTTCTTTTTTTTTTTTTTTTAATTTTTTTTTGTTTTATTTATTTATTTCTAGGAGAGAGAAACAGCGTGAGCAGGGGAGGGTCAGAGAGAGAGGGAGGCACAGAATCTGAAACAGGCTCCAGGCTCTGAGCTGGCAGTCAGCACAGAGCCTGACGCGGGGCTCGAACCCACGAACCGCGAGATCATGACCTAAGCGAAAGTCGGACGCTTAACCGACTAAGCCACCCAGGTGCCCCAAAAAGGGAGTAAAGTTCTAATGTCAAATCTTCCTCCTCTGTGTGAACAGGAGAAGGGAGGGATGGGTGCTGCCCCACAGATTCTAACTGTCCGACTCTTACTTATTCCAAGACCTCTTACATCTTTTGGTCCTGAAACTTTCCAAATCGGCTTGGTCTTTCCCAGCGCTGGGAAAGCCTGGGGAAATCTGCTGCCTGAAATGTCATTTTTAATTTTTTTTTTAATGTTTTATTTATTTCTAGGAGAGAGAGAGAGAGAGAGACAGCATGAGCAGGGGAGGGTCAGAGAGAGAGGGAGTCACAGATTGAAACAGGCTCCAGGCTCCGAGCTGGCAGTCATCATAGAGCCCGACGCGGGGCTCGAACCCACGAACCGTGAGATCATGACCTAATCGAAAGTCGGACGCTTAACCGACTAAGCCACCCAGGCGCCCCGTGAAATGTCTTTTTTAAAAAACTTGACTCAAAGAAAGATCAGGGCCACTGATCTCAACAGTTCTGCTATCTCTCACTTCTGCCTGCTTTCTCAGGTCACTCTGAGCATAGTAAAGATCCCAGTCAGCCCCCACACCAACCTGGTACACTTACAAAACCTGCTTAGGAGAATTAATCACGTCTGAGGCAGATAATATGCCAAGAGTTTTATCTTCTGGATATCTCCAGCATCATTTGGTTCCTCACCAAAGTAAAATTTGGGGGGAAGAGGAAAAATAATTTTCCCTCTACTCTTCTAGGTTCTTGGCTGCGACACACATGTAATAAAAAGACAGATTAACAGAAGAAAATCAAATAGAAGTTTAATAACAAGTATACCTCCTGTATGCCTTGGGACACCAAGGAAAACTGAGTAACTCCCCCAAATGGCCCAAGCCATCACTTTAAATAACATCTCCAGCTCAAGACTAGAAGATATTGGGGGATGGAGAGAACAGTTATAAGACCAGTAAGCCAGAGTAAGGTTATTATACAGATTTAAATCCATGCCTTCTCCACTGGTAAAATTCTTGAGATTTAGACTCAGATTTAGTTTCCTTGGTACAGAGAGAGACACCTTTACAAATGGAGATTTTCCTTACAAATGTAAATTGTTCTTACAAAAGAGTAACTTTTACTTAGTTTTTAGAGTTTCTCCTATGTCTGCAGTTTCTTAAAAATAACCCTCTCAAGATAATCCTTATGCTGAAGAAGAATATTTTCGGGTGGTGCGTTTTACTCCCCTACATTTGCATCTTTGAGTTCTGAGTCCCTCCTTTTGCTGTCAAGGGGCATATTGCTGACACAGTTTGTCCCAAATTCATCAGTTGTATATGGCATCGATTTGAACCCAGAGACTTTTTAAAGAAACAGCATGATTCAAGAAGCCAAAAAACAGCAGCACTTGAGAATGTCAGGGCACCAATAACTGATTATTACTTAAGCCACCATTAACAGGGATGGCAGATACATACACTAAGGAGCTTAGCTGCTGCTGGGAGAGCTGGGGTGGTCTGGTTTCCAAGCTCTTTGTGGTGAGGGGAGGGAAGAGTTTTCCTCCACCTTCTTTGGATGGCTGGCTGAGTCAGAAAATTAAGCTGACAAAGACAGGTTAACAGAAGAAAAGGATGAACATTTATTCAATATAAGTTTTACATGACAAGAGAGCTTTTATAAGGAAATACAGACCGAAGAAACAGACCTCCAGCTATTGGGAGGACACTTCTCTGAGGAGGATTTTATGACCAGTTTCAGGGAAGAAGGGCAAAGGAGGGAGATCGGAATGACCTTCCTGCTCCCCCTGTTTTCTCAGACTCCTTCAACTTAAATGTGGCCACAGTGCCACATTTGGGATAGTGTGTCCTCAGTCTCTGGGTTTGAAGCCTCTCTAATGCCATTACCAATGTAACTATTTCAGTGAAGACAAATCTGAGGAAGAAAGTAACACAAATTTATAAAGACTGAAGAAAAGGGGCACCTGGGTGGCTCAGTCGGTTAAGCATTTGGCTTTGGCTCAGGTCATGATCTCACAGTTTCTGAGTTTGAGCCCTGCATCAGGCTCTGTGCTGTCAGCACAGAGCTTCCTTTGGATCCTCTGTACTTCTCTCTCTTCCTCTCCTCCACTCATCCTCTCTCTCTCTCAAAAATAAATAAACATTAAAAAAAAATTGAAGAAAATGAAAAGTGCAAGATTAAAATGTACTCTTTTCTTATTCTGTTAAGTTTTTAAAGTTTATTTCATTCATTTTGAGAGAAAGAGAGAGAGAGAGTGGGAGAGGGGCAGAAAGAGAGAGGGAGAGAGACAGAATTCCAAGCTGGCTCCATGCTGTCACGCAGAGCCTGACATGGGTCTCAGACTTAAGAACCGCGAGATTATGACCTAAGTCAAAATCAAGAGTCAGACACTTAACCAACTGAGCCACCCAGGTGCCTCTTTTCTTACTCTTTTTTTTTAACAAAAAAATTTTTTTTATTTTGAAAGAGAGAGAGAGAAAAGGGGGAAAGGACAGAGAGAGAAGGAGAGAGGGAATCTCAAGCAGGCTCTGTGCTGTCAGCCTGGAGCCCAACTCTGGGCTTGAACTCACAAACCATGAGAGGATGACCTGAGTTGAAATCAAGAGTTGGATGCTTAGCTGACTGAGCCGACCAGGCTCCCCTAAAACCACAAATTTATAATATTAAGATTATTAATATTTTAAATATTTAGAATATTGAAATTAATTATTAATATTGAAATTAAATATTTAAACTATTAAGAACAGGGGGCACTTGGTGGGCTCAGTCAGTAGACCATGTGACTCTTGATCTTAGAGTCATGAGCTCAAGTCCCATGTTGGACATAGAACTTATTTTTTAAAAAACCACAAAAAATTATTTAGAATATCAAGAACAGAACTTTAAAAGTGAAATAGTTAAAAAGCTTTAAAATAAACCGACTATACTTTTATTTCAAGATGGTCATGGAGTGCATTCATTTAACTTCCATTCAGATTACATCAAAATATCAAATATTAAAATAGAAAAAGAAAATGGGAATGCCATTAATTAGCTAGATACTTTGAAGTTATGCAAACTCTGATGACATGGAATTGGATTGAGATATGATTCTAGGGTTCAGTATTCTTTAGGAAAGACAGTGCTTTTCTAGGAATTAAGTCCATGCCCTAGTTTGGGATCTCTGAGTAATATGAATTCCTTTTTTTCATGAGTAATTCCTCTTGATCTGGAAGTGTAAGGCCAATATCAATGCACCCAATACATAATGTGGAGGGAAAGTGGGATGTCAGTAGTTCATAGCATGTATCTTATTCAGCTGGACAGGGAAGATGATGACTCCCAGTCCCGCAGTGTGAATTTGCTGGTCAGTCAATCTTAATGCTCCAGTTTGCTCTCCAGAAGATAGGCCTTATCCTCTCCACAGACTCCTCAAAGGATTCTCCATTAGGGAGGATTCACCCTTTGGGGACTGGACAACTTTAGAGGACCTTCTTTGTTGACATGGGTTCATGGTCAAAGAGTTGAGCGATCACAGGCCTTTTTTTTTTTTTTCTCCCAGAGACTTAATCCTGTATGGCTTTGATATCTGTTAATTTGCTGGGCAGAAGATATGACTTGGGGTCCTCCTGACCACACTTGTTTCTGTTCTGAGCACTACTGCTTTGCTTCTTTTTTTTTAGTGATCTTTTAAAAGTAATCTCTACGCCCAACATATAGAGATCAAGAGTTGTGTGCTCCACCAAATAAGCCAGCCAAGCGCCCCTCTTTCTCATTTTTAAAGGACATACTGGAGCAGTGTTTTTCAACTGTAGGCCATGATCTATTAGTCAGATATGAAATCAATTTAATCAGTTGCCACCAGCAATCTAAAAGGAAAGAACAAAAGAACTGAGCAGGGGCATCAGGCTGGCTCAGTAGTAAAGCATGCACCTCTTGATATTGAAGTCCTGAGTTCAAGCCCCATGTTGGGCTAAGAAAAACAGAACAGAGTAAAAATATCAGAGTGCATTGCACATAGCAAAGATAGGGGTTGTTTTGTTAGTTTTTGCATGTTATAAATATATTTGAATGCATATACTAGCAAAAGTATATGGGTTACTGAAAATCACTGTAGATCTCATTTTCTAGTACTTTTTTGAAGAAGCCTTATGAGTAGATTTCCATAACTAAAGTGAGGACGACAAATAATTGAGACAGAAGCAGAATTTTTAAAAAGTTGATGTATTGGGATAATTCTATTTCCTGTTTTGGTTATTGAAATATAGCTTACAGATACTTTAGCAATGAAATTGAGTAATTAGTGCCCTTTTCTGTTCTTCCACAACACTGAACATGTATCTATTTTAGCGCTGTGACATTATATTATAATTATATGTCTTTCCTCTCTTCCAAAGTGGAACAGATCCTGCAACTCAGACTGTACCTTATTAAACTTTGGAGCATTTCAAATGCTTTCTCCACGGCATTTAGTCCAGTTTCTTGCTCATTGGGAATTCTGTAAATAGCTGTTAAATAAGGAATGAAATAATGAAGTAGACTGGGGTGCCTGGCTGACTTAGTAGAGCGTGCAACTCTTTTTAAATTTATTTTTAAAGTTTATTTATTTTTGAGAGAGAGAGAAAGAGAACCAATGGGGAGGGGCAGAGAGAGAAGGGGACAGAGGATCTGAAGTGGGCTAAGAGTAGAGAGCCTGACACAGGGCTCAAACTCACGAACTGCAAGATCGTGACCTGAGCTGAAACCAAAAGTTGGATGCTTAACTGGCTGAGCCACCCAGGCACCCCAGAGCATGCAACTCTTGATCACAAGTGTTGTGAGTTTGAACCCCATGTTGGTTGTAGAGATTACTTAAAAATAAAAATCTTTTAAAAAATGTTAGAAGCAAATGCACTTTTCACCTTACAAATAAGAAGATACAGGTTAAATTGTCAAGCCCAGGAAAGAGTTTGGACTAGATATTGGAATTCTGAACTCCAGGTTCCCTAACTGAATATCTTGGCAAAATAATCCAGCCTGTCAATGCTGGATGAAGACAAAATAGCAGAATTGTGCCTGTCTAGGTTAAGTCCATCAATTCAACTAAGATTATCTTTTTTTTTTTAATGTTTTTTATTTATTTCTAGGAGAGAGAGAGAGACAGCGTGAGCAGGGGAGGGTCAGAGAGAGAGGGAATCACAGACTCTGAAATAGGCTCCAGGCTCTGAGCTGGCAGTCAGCACAGAGCCCGACGCCGGGCCCGAACCCACGAACCGCGAGATCATGACCTAATCGAAAGTAGGACGCTTAACTGACTAAGCCACCCAGGCGCCCCTCAACTAAGATTTTCTTATACCTCAGTTATACTTCTTAAGAGATTCTCAGTTCCCAGCATAGAATGAATACTCTTCTTTTAAGTGAACACTTTTTTTTTAAAAGTTCATTTATTTATTTATTTTTTTATAATCTCTATACCCAACATAGGGTTCAAACTCACAACCCCGAGATCAAGAGTCCCATGCTCTTCTGACTGAGCCAGCCAGGTGCCCCAGAAAGAGTACTTTTTAAAAGCCAGGAAGGATGCTATTTAAAGTGAACTTATTCCATTTTTCTCCAATTTATTTCACTGTTTTCTCCTGGTGGTTGGGGGCAGGGAATAAAGTATTTTAGAGTCTATTTGACAATAGTGTCAGTGGCCCCTTTCCTTCCTCCTTAATAGTTTCCCAACCCAGTGCGGTGACTTTTGTTTCCAGAAAGACCTCCCACAGAGCCACATCTACCCAATGTGGGGCTTGAACCCACAACCCTGAGATCAAGAGCCCTATGCTCCACTGATTCAGCACTCCAAGTGCTCTTGCTTTTAATATTTTTGATGTTTTCATATCAAAAGGGGAAACAATTACATAGGCTTGTGCTAGATAAAATACAAATTGCCCTTTTAAGAATGGAGCACTTAAGCCTCAGTGGCTCAGTTGGTTAAACATCTGACTTCAGCTCAAATCACGATCTTGCAGTTTGTGAGTTCAAGGCCCACATCAGGCTCTGTGCTGACAGCTCAGAGCCTGGACCCTGTTCAGATTCTGTGTCTCCCTCTCTCTCTGCCCTTACCCTGCTCACTCACACTCTCACTCTCTCTCTCAAAATTAAATAAACATTTTTTTAATTTTAAAAAGGGAGCACTTAAAAATGTTATTGTCTATTGGCAAGGAGTTTAGCCTTAATTTTTTTTCTTTGTAGGCCAAATACATTTCAATGTGTAGACTTTACTAATGTTTAAAAGCTTTAAGCAGGTTGCCAATAATAACAGGAATTTATTTATTTATTAAGTAATCTTTACCCCCAGCGTGGGGCTTGAACTCACAACCCCAAGCTCAAAAGTTACGTGCTTCATCAACTGAGCTAGCCAGGCACCCCTAAAAAATTGACTTTTTTAAAAAAGATTATTTATTTATTTTGAAGGAGAGAGAGCGTGAGCAAGGGAAGGGCGGAGAGAGAGGGAGAGTGAGAGAATCCCAAGCAGGCTCTGCACCATCAGCACAGAGCCCAACATGGGGCTCGAACTCCATGATCTTTTTTTTTAATGTTTTATTTTTATTTATTTCTGAGAGAGAGAGAGAGACAGTTTGAGCAGGGGAGGGTCAGAGAGAGAGGGAGACACAGCATCCGAAGCAGGCTCCACACTCTTAGCTAGCTGTCAGCACAGAGCCCGATGCGGGGCTCGAACTCACAACTGTGAGATCATGACCTGAGCCGAAGTCGGACGCTTAACCAACTGAGCCACTCAGGTGCCCCTTGAACTCCATGATCTTGAAACCATGAGATCATGACCTCAGCGGAAACCAAGAGTTGGATGCTTAACTGGCTAAGCCACCCAGGTGCCCCAGTAATTGACATTTTCGAGAGCTTATTTTGTGGTAGGCATTTCGCTAAGAGCTTCACATGTAGTAGTTTTGTTTAGTTATTTTGTAGGCATGCATTCCTTCCATTAACCAAGATCACAACAAGGCAAAATGTGGTACTTTATGAAATTAAATATTCAGCGAATTCCTTACATTCCTGAACAGATACAAGATTTTTCTTTAATTTTTTTTTTATGTTTTTTTTTTTTTTTTTTTTTTTTTTTTTATTTCTGTGTGATGGAGTGATAGCCGTTTAGAAGTGGGTGT
>NW_024080737.1:284725-551934 GCF_003009895.1 Hyaena hyaena | reverse complement strand
GAGTCACAGACTGAAACAGGCTCCAGGCTCTGAGCTGGCAGTCAGCACAGAGCCCGACGCGGGGCTCGAACCCACGAACCGCGAGATCATGACCTAAGCGAAAGTCGGACGCTTAACCGACTAAGCCACCCAGGCGCCCCTTCTTTAATTTTTTTTTAATGTTTTATTTATTTCTGAGAGAGAGAGAGAGACAGACAGACAGACAGTGTGAGCAGGGGAGGGTCAGAGAGAGAGGGAGATACAGAATCTGAAACAGGCTTCAGGCTCTGAACTGGCTGTCAGCACAGAGCCCGACATGGGCCCCCTAGATTTTCAAAATATTAATAATTGTTGAAACTTGGTGACCAATATGTAGGGCTTCATTGTACTATTCTACTTTTGTGTAGGTATGAAGATTTCTATGATAAAAAATAAGAAGCACAAATACAAGACAACTCTTCTCAAGATCAGCCATCTTGCTTATTTGTATTCCTTTCTCCATTTTTCAGCTTAGCAAACGGGGATATATGCTTCATGTGGGGATATATGCTTCTCTATCTGGGGAGGGAAAGATTGGTGACCTTTATACTGCCCCCCACCCCCAGTTCTTCTTAGTGGACACAGGAAGTTTCTTTTCTCATTTTTTTTATGTCTGTCATACACATATGAATCTATAAAAGGTGTTTACGACTTCCTTTGGTGGCAGATTCAAGAGGTGGCGCAGGAGGGGACCCTTGCTCTTTTTATCTGCCAGAATTCATTCCTACCCTCATTTGGGAAGAACAGCTCCCTTCCTATTGGGCACAAATCCTCCCGTACTCCATATAGTTCTGGTGGGGCTGCTACTGAAAGTACCCCACCTCTTGGCTGTAGGGGTGGGTATATAATCAGAGACTGGCTATATATACACTCTACTTGTTGTTGACCACATTAATTGACCTATGGATGGACACATGACCTGAACCAGGTCAATTAGGATCCTTTCCTACAATCTTTTTTTGTTTTGATTTTTTTTTTTTTTTGATAGAGAGTGTATGTGGTGGGGAGGGGCAGAGAGAAAGGGAGAGGGAGTATCCTGTGCTGACAGCCTAGAGTCCATCCCACGATTCATGAGATCGTGACCTGAGCTGAAATCAGGAGTCAGACACTCAACTGACTGAGCCATCCAGGCGCCTGCCTTTCCTACAAACTTATTTACAGATAGTAAAAGCAAAAAAAAAAAAAAAAGCCTCTCTTTCCCCTGGGATCACTAGCTGAAATGATTGAGAATAGAAGCTGTTTCTGGTAATACTTTCCGTACCCGCTGGCCTATTAAGACAGCCCATATGCATATGTAATAGGAAAGAATAAGGTTAAAACATTGAGGGGTGCCTGGGTGGCTCAGTCGGTTAAGCGTCTGACATCAGCTCAGGTCATGATCTCACAGTTCATGGGTTTGAGCCCTGCGTGGGTCTGTGTGCTGACAGCTCAGAGCTTGGAGCCTGCTTTGGATTCCGTGTCTCCCTTTCTGTTCCTCCCCTGCCCACACTCTGTCTCTCTGTCTCTGAAAAATAAATAAACATTGAGAAATGCCGGGAGAGAAAGAGAAGGATCAAAAGTGAGAATGTGAGAAAGAAATGATGATCTGAATTTCTGGATCCAGTCATTCTTGAAGCCTTTATCCTTGCCTCTTTTGTAAGGTGGGACTCAGTACACTGGCTATTTTATTCAAGCTAGTTTGAGTTGTGGTTTTGTTATTTGTATTTAAAAGTAGGGCCATTAGAAGAGCTACTGGTCTGTACTTTAAGGAGTACTGTCTGAATTCCAGCTAAGAGTTACCATCTAGAGCAGTGCCTGGTACATGGCAAGTACTCAAGAAATGTGTGAGGAGAGATATAACTCCTCCTTAATTGTTAAGCTTGGGGTGCCTGGGTGGCTCAGTTGGTTAAGTGTCTGACTTCAGCTCAGGTCATGATCTCAAGGTTCATGGGTTCGAGCCCTGCGTCAGGCTCTGACTGCCAGCTCAGAGCCTGGAGCCTGTTTCAGATTCTATATCTCCCTGTCTCTAACCCTCCTTTGCCCATGCTGTCTCTCTCAGAAATAAATAAGACATTTAAAAAAATTAAAAAAAAATTGTTAAGCTCTTTGGTTATATTTGTGACTTTTTGATGCATTGATTAAAATAGGGATAATAGGGGCGCCTGGGTGGCTTAGTCGGTTAAGCGTCCGACTTTCGCTTGGGTCATGATCTCGCGGTTCGTGGGTTCGAGCCCCGCTTCGGGCTCTGTGCTGTCTGCCAGCTCTGAGCCTGGAGCCTGTTTCAGTCTGTGACTCCCTCTCTCTCTGACCCTCCCCTGCTCACGCTGTCTCTCTCTCTCTCCTAGAAATAAATAAAAAAATAAAAATATGTAAAAAAAAAATAAAATAGGGATAATATTTATCTTTCACATTCTTGCCTTATGGATATAACTTGCAAATTATTGCTGATTAAATTTGAGTATCTTAAATATGCCTATGTTTGCAACTGAAAGCCACCCCTTTTTGTACAGCTAGAGAAATCTCCTTCCAACACAGAGATTCCTAGTGCAGTTTTCTAAGAAACCCTTTATGATGCGCAGCACAGCAGGCCCACCTCAAAGCACATCAATCATCTTACCAGCTATCAGGCACCTTTTACAGGATTTTCTGTGATCCTGTTGTCAGTGCACATTCTGTATCAACCCAGAGGTGATATGTAGAAATCTGGCAGCTATTTAGAAGGGAGGCCAGACAGTGCTGTGCCAGTATAATTAATGAGAGTCATCGCTCTGGAAGCCAGAGGAGAGTGGGGGTGGGGAAGGATGTCTTTCACCACTAAATGGCATTTAAGAAAAATCGGTGCTTTCATAGCCCTTTTACTGCACAGAGGAGGTTAAGTCAAAGGACTGCTGTAAACGGCTTGGCATAACTGGGTAACTGGCTGCACAGATGGAGGTTCCTGAGTATGAGGAAGCAAGGAAGATTCAACCCCGGACTTTTCAGCAGGACTGATTTCAGTCTTGAATTGAGCTATCAGCAGGAGACCTTATATTTGGAAAAGGGTAAATCCTTACTAAAAGATTATTGTTTAGGTGACCAAGAGACCTTTCAAAAAAGGTATTACTTCGATAGGACTTTTGTTTCACCTGCCCAAAGAAGTGTTAATCTAGATCCCATTTTTTCCCCAATTCTTTTGTACCCAGTGAAGGAAGGGGGTATTATTTGTTTTGTTTTTCTGTTGACTATTCTGTAACCATGGAAGGGTTTGTGTAACCTAGAGAGGCTGTTTACTACCCACTGTCTAATCCCTTTGTTATCATATCCTCTATCACCAGCAGGGAAAAATAGTTCTGCCTGACTTCTAAACACTTAGCGATGTAACAATATTTTCTTGGTTTTAGTTAGTGATTTTTCTGATTAAAGGTATTAAAAAAAAAAAGACTCAGAGGGAAAAGCTACATTAAAAGATTTATGGATATACCCATATGTCCTAAACACTTAAGACCCTGAGTAAGTATGATTCACACAATGGGAGGGAGGAGGGCCAGGAGATGGGTTTTAGCTGTATCTGTAGTGCTTTATTTAAAAAAGAAGGTGTAAAGGAGCGGGAGTATTATATGGGTATTTGCCTTGATTTTAGTAGGTTTGAAATATTGCACAGTTAAAAAGTTTTTAAGTTCATGAAATTACGGACATTGATTAAAATGTTCAAAATAAAGACTACATAATCAAACAGGTGCTTGTGTTTTGAACTTTGTGTCTCAGCTTAATTTAATGCGTGCATCTGTGGGTTTTCAGCTACGAGAAAGACAAACACAGGAAGTTTGGAGTGGATAACTTTCATGGTTGTGTGAAGGGTTGTCTTGGTGTGTGTGCACGTGTGTGTGTATGTGTGTCTCTCATTCTTTCATTCTGGACTTCCTGTTCACCATGGAGATTACCAGCAAAACAAATCTCTAAATAGCACATGTTTGCATGCAAAACAAGAAGCAGTTTGGGGGCACAAGAGCTACCTGTTTAATTTCTTATAAATTGAGGGTTTTTATATAGACATATTAAAAAAATTGGGAGGTTTCTTTCTTTGGAGCCAAAAGACCTTGTATATGTTTATCCAAATTGCATTTTTCCTGGTACCCTGACATGAAGAAATTCGAGTGATTATTCTAGTGGCTTTTTCCTTTTTTTTTTTTTTGAGTCCAAGATTGCATTCAGGATAAAGTTTCTTCATGCCCATGGTGCTTTGCTGTAACATTGTAATTGCCTCTGTTGAATTGAATAATACAAATGGGTTGTTTCTATGGTATCGGCTAAGTGGGATGAAAAGGTGAAACCCTAGATCATGCGCTGAGAGGTCATGGTGCTACCACCCCCCACGCTAACTGTCCGTCAAAGCGGACGGACAGCCTGGCCCTGCTCTCCAAGCTCGAGCACTCATTTGTAACTTCCTGAGCAAATTCACGCATGAAAAAGAAAATGACTTTAGTTTACGTTGTCACTAAGCCCAGAAAATCCCTGCCAACCCTATGCTGCCAGCTTTTCTAGGACCTTCTTATTGGTGGAGAATTTTAAACTGAAGGTGAGGAGCAGAGTCTCGAAGTCCCTCCCAGCCAGGCTTTGAACTAACAATAGGGCAGGTTGAATGAAGGCTGATAAATGCAAATCCTGGAATCCAGAGACCGGATCACTCCGTGCCTGCCGAGGCTAGCAATAGCCAGCGTTCCAGGAGCCACACCAACCGGATCAATCACCGTGTCTTTGCGCTCAGTAGATTTCATCATTTGCATCACGATTTGAGTACCTACTGTGTGCAAGCTTTCCTCTGCCCTGGCCATGCTCTAAACTCACTGATGGTTGGCCCTGGAGTTGGCCAGCCACTAAATTGACCCGATTGAATAATTGTCCCGTTAACGTTTAGGAGAAACATCTGAAGACGAGACAGTTGGCAGGGGGAGTAAATGCAGAGTGTAACCTATACTCCCTCCGTCTTAGTTGCACTTTACTCAAGGTAGATTTCTTGGTTATAACAGCATAATAAATGCTATTTTCTTAGAATGAGAGAAGCTGACATAAAATGGGTGGTTTAGAATTTCTTTAAGGTGTGGTCCTGGGACTTTTTTACTTTGGTGCAAGCTGCAAATGGTTCCCACTCTGTTTTCCTCACTTCCAACTTCGTTTCCCCAAACTCCTTTATCTTACAACCACCGAAGCTCTTAGGAATACAGCTCCAAACTAAGTATCAAGGAGGTGTCCCTGGGCTTGGGAAATTTTGAAACTTACGGGTAAAAAAAGAAGACTTTATTCCCAGTGCTTCTGGCTCTTGCCCCCAGAGAGCCCCGTAAGGGCGCATGCGCCCGGGGGTCCAGGTCCAGACCTCTACCCCTAACCCCCGGCCGGCTGGAGCCCTTGGAGGCGGTGGGAGCTCCAGTCCACTCTCTCCAGCTCCAGTTCCTGATTTCCTCGGGAGCTGCGGAGCTGGGATGGGGGGGGAGGGGGGGCTCCAGGGTAAGCGTAAGGATTTGAATGAGAAAGCAGGTTGTGGCGGCGGCGCCCCGCTCTCCCCTGCGCGTCTCGGAGGTTTCTGTTGGCTGGTGGGCAGAAGTGCGCTTCTGGGGGGCTTTTCTGTCCCTCGACGGGGATTTGGAGTTAAAGTCACAGGGGCTCACAATTCATCACCCAAGCACTTTGGAGGTTGCTCCTGTGCCAAGGACTCCCAGGAATCCTTCAACTGCCGAACACTCAAAAGTTGAGCAGGTCAGTGCTTTGAGGGTAGCTAGTCAGAAAGAGAAAGAGGACTGGTATACCAGACCAGGTGTGCAAATGAGCAGGTGGCTCAAATTCCTCTCCCCAGTCCCGGCCGGGACGCGCTCTTTAGGACTGTGAGTATTGTGCGTGGGGATCCCCCAAACCCCCAGCGCAGAGAACTGGACCACGGCTAGTCTTAGAGGGGGCTGTGTGTGTGTGTGTATGTGTGTGTGCGCGCGCGCGCGCGTAATTCAGACGACGTGGGTGTGCGTGTGCCCGCGCCAGAATTTAATTCTCGAGTCGCCTGTGGTGGTGGATGGGGTTTCGTCCGTTGGAGGGCGAAGCTTTGCTGCAGGATGCTTCACCCACACGCGGGGTCCCCAGAACCCTTCTCTGATCTCCCGACACCGCGGAGAAAGCAGGTCTGCGTTTCCCAGAAAGAGTACGCTGTCCATTATGGGAGCTGTCTCACGGCTCTTCCTGCGCTCGGTGACCCCGTTCAGGACCCTTTCGTAGAAGACCGGGTACACTCAGCGCGAGGAGGATTTACTCCATTACCCTTTCTTGGAATAAACGAGGGCAGCGGAGCGACGCCGCGCGGGGAGGTGGAGGCAAGTCCTCTTCGCGCGGCGTCGCCCTCTGCGCCTGCGCGGGGTTCCCATGGCGACGGCACCGCCAGCCCGAGATGCCACCAGGCTCGCCCCTGAGCCCAGTCCCCTGTTGAGCGTCTGCGGCCCCTTCTCTCCTCTTCCTTTTCTTTGTTTGTAACTCGGAATGAGTTTATGATCTCATTTTTACGCTAGCAGTCCAGCATTAAAACAATAACCAAATAAACTGAAATAGAAGACTGTCCCCCCACCTCCCCGCCGTTTCGTATTACCATTTTGATCATTGGGGCAGTAACTGAGATATTCCCCCCACTAAATAAAATATATTTCCTTGGTGGTGAGGCACTAAAAAATTTCAATCAGACGCTTGCTCTTGAGCAGTAAGGTTACAGTCTTGGGCCTCTGCCCAGGTGGCTGGTGCGGTGCGTGCAAACCCCAGCACCTGTGTCCTTACGGCATGTTATGAGAAGGAGATGAGCTCCAAAATGCCATTGAAAAGATACAAAAGCTTTCCCAGAAGGGATGATTGTTTTTCCAGTTGCCCGTCAGTTTTGGTCACTTCTGGGGTTAATCTTCTGCAGGGAATGTTTCAAGAAGCCTTGATGGGAACCAGTCAGATTTCTCTAGGCTTCCGTTAAGAATGTCATTTTCCTTTTCATGAAACTGTGAGTCTCGACAGCTCCTCTCCTTTTAAGAAATCCCATTTGTTTACACACAGGTTAGCATTTGGCAAGGGTACACATCTTGAGGACCTGCATCTTGTTGCTCATTTTTCTGGGCTGCATCAATACTTAGCAGCAGCATTAATATGCCTACTTGGTATTAAATAAACATTGGTTAAAGCAAAATAACTGATAAAAATTTAAAATGGAATAAGTCTTTTTGAATAAAGTGTGGCATAAAAATACTTTAGACGAAGTCCTACGGGTATGGTCTTGCTGTATCCTACTTTTAAACAACTTGCCTTCAAGAATAGCAAATGTTTATTAGTGGTAGAAGTTTTCCGACAATATCCTTCCACCATCAGCAAATGAAGTCAACATAGTATTACTTTCCAGATGATTAGCAAATAACATGCTGTTAAAGTTATCTCTCCCATCCCATTCATTATAAATGCCTAGACGTTACGCAATCCATCTACCTCAAATGGTAAAAACTGTCCAATTAAGGTTTCCCCCCCTTCCTCATAGTTAAAAAAATAGAAAAACTCTTAATGTTCAGGTTCAGATACTTTGGTGACCCTCTTTGGTGGTTCGTAACTGGCTCCAATTCCCTAATTCTCAGTGACATGTGTTCCTGCTTGTACCAGGAGGTAAACTGCAGTTTAGCAGATCATGGGATAATGAGATTGCAAGTGCTTGGGGAAGGCTGGGGACAGGCATTGGGAAGGAGACAAAGGGAGGGAAGGTTGGTGGGCTGAGCCAGGATTTATTGCTGCACCAGATTCTGCATAAAAGCTGTTAAAGTTACTGCTTCTGTTTGATACATTTTCTTACGTCATCAATATCAATTAAACTTATTTTTAGAATCAGTCTTCTAAATAATTATAAGGAAAGAATTATAAAAATAAAATATTGGTGCTTTATGTTAAAGTGCCCTAATGTAATATACTGGGGAAAGTCTTAGTTAAATATTTTCTAATTAATTTATTCATTGAGTCAGCAGATATTTATTGAACACTATAATGTAAGGCATATAAATCAATTCAGATTCCTGCCTTCAATAAACTCAGAGTTGAGTTCTGAAATAATTCGGATGCTATTTCAGGTTTTCAGAGTAAATACTTATAGTATTCTTAGGGAGAACAGTTGATTTAGCGCTGAGCAATCATATGTCTGGATTCAGAAACAAATGCTTAAACTTTGATTTAAAGTATATCTGAACGTTGTTTCTAAGTATTTTAGATAAATATATTGTGAGAAGCATCGTGTGCATCTGTTTCTTTTTTTTTTTTTTTTTTTTTTTTTTTTTTTTTTTTTTTTTTTTTTTTTTTTTTTTTTAAAACTTACTGTCTTCACAAGTGCAGTGCTGAGTTTGGGAGGAACAGAGAAGCCCTGTAATTCTCAGGTTTCTTAGATGAAGATAAGGTGAGTGNTGGATTCAGAAACAAATGCTTAAACTTTGATTTAAAGTATATCTGAACGTTGTTTCTAAGTATTTTAGATAAATATATTGTGAGAAGCATCGTGTGTTTTTTTTTTTTTTTTTTTTTTTTTTTTTTTTTTTTTTTTTACATTTTTGTAGTATAGATTGGGCCCTAAAACTTACTGTCTTCACAAGTGCAGTGCTGAGTTTGGGAGGAACAGAGAAGCCCTGTAATTCTCAGGTTTCTTAGATGAAGATAAGGTGAGTGATTCAGTAGTCCTTTGTTCTGGCTCCATGTTTCATGACATAATAAACCTCCTGCAGCTCCCTTCTAAGAATAGTGTTGGTCTGCACGCTTCAAGGATCATAACTATTATTTCTCTGGGAAAAAAAAAGATGTAAAATTATGATAGAAGGATAAAAGGAAACAGTAGAGCATTTAAACACTTAGACTTTTGAGCTGGAATAATTGTAGGCATTTTTAGTGAGTTTAGACTCAAAATCCATTATAGCTATGACAAGCCCCTGGCATAATACTGACCCAGGTTGACAAACCCTTCCTCTTTCGGAGAATGTAGAAGGTTAGGGAGACTGTTGTCTACTTTTTTTTTCCCACCACTCTGTGAGTTTAATAACAATATTCAGTTCAGAGAATCTTGCTGAAGAGCATCCCCATTTGGTTATTGCTCTTTGTCTACGAAAATCAGACTCCGCTGTGAAGTGTGGACCAAGTGGTGCAGAACTCATTACTTTGAACAATGCCTCCTCAGCCTGGGAAGCATGTTTTCTCTTCTCACTAGTAGGGGCTTATTCCATTCTGGCTTTGCTCACAAGGAAAATCATTTAGACACAGTTCAGTGGACACTCACTCACATCTCTTTGACACCCGTGACCATTTTTGTTTAAGGAGAAATCCAGTACTGCTATGGTACGGTGTAGCAAATTAGAAGTGCATTTTAAAAGCCCATGAAAAAGTTTACACAGCTTTGTGTTATTATCATCAGGACCTCTGTTTTCTGTGCTTCAAAGGAGAAGAGGACAGGGTGGGTGCAGGGGGGACAACCGGGAGAACTTCTATAGCAAAGTTAAAAACATTCTAACCAAATCTGCATTTTGGATGCACTAAGCTAAGCACCTGTGCCTTGTTATAGTCATAAAATTCCAGAGCAGAAAAAGAGGAATCTACCATGTTCATTATATTAGTCAGGAAACCAGGGTCCAAGGTTGCTAAGTGATTTTCTTAAAGTCATATGGCTAATAAATGGCAGAATTGGGATGAAAATGCCCAGTTTCTGATTTTTAATGATCCTGCTATTTCCAGGAAATGAAGGGCAGGCACATATGAAATCTTTGCTCTAGAAGTGAAGTCACTATAGTTGCAGACATAAAATAATCAACAGCAGTGTCCTATGATTTAATCTAATTTCACTGAGTGGAATTGACAGTGAGCACCTTTGGATTATATATTTGGTTATACACATGTGTGTATCATAAGAACACATGGTTTGCATAGATGCAAAAGAGCTTTTCAATTAGTATCTATTTTGGTCTCAGGAATTCTGTCATCATTTGATTTAATGTAATGGGGAACAGTTTTTCTGGTTATTAGGAAAAATTTTAAGGAGTTCTGCAAGAAAAGGAGAAAATGAACACTAATGTGTTCTGACCACATGTCGTGACGTTTCCTGTGTGTCTCTTTAAAGCCCACAATAATCAAGAGGCAGGAATTCTCTCATGCCCCTGATGAGGCTCAGAGAGGTTCATTTCTTGCCCGAGATCTAAGCCAGCAAAGACTTGGAATTTGAGCCTAGGTCTTTCAGCCTATGTGTTTTATCAGATCATGTTCCCACTCGGGAAACAAAGGCTAAGTTTATGAAAAATACTGAGTTGGTTTTCTTTTCAAACCCACTATTCTCTCCAAAGTACAGACAGGTAGAAACGTTTCTGATCAGCTCTTTGGTGAGTGGAGAAGCTGCATTCCCTGTGTGGAGTTTAGGAGGTTTAGGAGGTTATAAATTCAGCCCTGGCTCCAAAAAAACAGTCAAGACTTTGTTTATAAACTGTGTTGGCTATTTGTTTAGAAGTGAGTGGTGTTTAGCTTCTCTTCTGCCGAGGCTTTTCCACATCAAAGCGGCCCACTTATTTATCACTTCTGGATTGTTGTCAAATTGCGGTGGGTCTCAGAGGATCCCTCATGATTTCAATGTGTTTTCTGGCATCCTAAGACTTAAATGTTAGTTTTATCTTATGTAACCTTTGCCCACTTATTTTCTTGAAATAGTATTGAGAGACTTATTGCTGGAATGGACCAGGTGTCTTCCTGTAATGCTTTTCAAATTGGAGATCAGAATTATCTTGGATAGTTGCTAAAATTTCTTTTTTTTTCTTTTAAAGATTATTTATTTTGAGAGAGAGAAAGAGAGAGACAGAGAGGGAGAGTGGGTATGTGCAAGTGGGGGAGGGAGAGAGAGAATCCCAAGAAGACTCCAGGCTGTCAGTGCAGAGCCTGACCTGGGGCTCAGTCTCACAAACTGAGAGATGATGACCTGAACTGCAATCAAGAGTTGGCTCTTCAGCCAACTGAGCCACCCAGGTGGTCCGGTTGCTGAAAATGTCTAAACTGAAGCTGGAGTTGTGGTGCTTCTAAAACAGCTCTGCTTTGCTGTTGAGAAATTGAAACTGGACTCTGCTGGGCTGGTTTACCCACGCAGAAACTGAAGCTTGGGAATGTCTACACTTAACACAACTAAGCTAGGACTTGAATGTTGACATTGCCAGCAGACATCTGGTCTAGTGTTCTTTAAAAGCACACCTCTCCCCTGGCCCTTCTTTATTCCCTATGTCTGACTCTCACAAGGGAAGGGAAGTTTGAGGGTTTCAGAAAATGGATGCTGGACTCCACTTTGAAAATCAGACCCTGGCAGGTTCTCTGGGTTTCCTTCTTCTTCAGTATCTGTGGTTTACCCTACTAGCAGCCTCTTTTCTCTGTGGCTGGTTCTTCAGAACTTACCAAGGGACTTATACACTTGTCCAGACATTCAGGTGCCCATGAATTATCAATTCCCGCCGAAAGGCAGAAGGATCCAGTGCTAGCATATGTGAGTTACTGATTAACTGATCTGAGGCAATCCTGGTTTCTTTTCATCTGCCTTCACTTCCTTGTTGCTAATCCACAAGAACCAAACATTCAAATTTAGCTTCCTACTTCCCTCTTCGCTCCCTCTTCAGTTTCATTGAAGGGGCACCGTGGAACAGGTTTCCATGGAGTGTTAATGATACCTCTGCAAAACTACCCTTGGTGGGAACTTTGAAGATCTATACAATTTTTTCAGGGATCAGAATCCTGGACCAGAAATTCAGTGAGTTGATTTGTCATGTAATTGTATGCAATTTAGTTTTTTAGATCTCACCCACTTTTTTTTTTCCTTCCAAATAACTCTTTCTTAACTTTGAAAATGGGAGATATTGAAAAGAAATTTGTCTTTTTAAAAGAGATCTCTTTACAGACAGGCGTAATGTGTTCATATGAGGAGTTAGGATTATATAAAGATGCTTTGAGTTTTATTTCAATTTAAAGACATGGTTCCATATAGCCATTTGTGTAAAAGAGTAGATAAGATTTCCTTGTTTGCATATAGAATGTATCTGAAAGAACATACAAGAAATTAATAATGTTGGTTGCTGGGAGACAGAGTCAACTATTCATTTTATACCCTTTTGTGCCTTGTGAATTTTGAAGCTTAAATTTAATAAATAAAATTAAGGTAAAAAATAAAAAGAATACTTGGGTTTGAAGAATAAAGAAATAAATAAGTAGTCACCTCCTGACTCCTAAGTGGTAGAAGTAGGAGACTGGGAAGTAATTTTAAAGGAAAGAAAAGCAATTTTCTTTCTTTCTTTTAAACAGAATTCCAGTATAATTAATGTATAGAGTTATATTAGTTTCAGGTGTATAATGTAGTGCTTCAGCAAGTCAATACATTACTCAGTGTTCATCATGGTAAGTGTAACTCTTAATCCCCTTCACTTATTTCACACACACACACACACACACACACACACACCCCCATCCCACCTCCCCTCTGGTAACTGCCAGTTCTCTATACTTCAGAGACTGTTTTTTAGTTTGTCTTTTTTCTTTGTTCATTTGATTCGTTTCTTAAATTCTACATGAGTGAAATCATACAGTATTTGTGTTTCTTTGACTTTTTTCACTTAGCATTTTACCCTTTAGATCCATCCATGTTGGTGCAAATGACAAGATTTTATTCTTTTTTATGGCTGAATGTTATTCTATTCTCTATATACAGCACCTCTTCTTTAACCATTCATCTTGATGGACACTTGGCTTGCTTCCATATCTTGGCTGTTATAAATAATGCTGCAGTAAACATAGGGGTGCATATATCTTTTTTGAAATAGTGTTTTCATATTCTTTGGGTAAATACCCAGTAGTGGAATTACTGGATCATATGGTAGTTCTCTTTGTAATTTTTTGAGGACCCTCCATCTGTTTTCCACAGTGGCTGTGCCAGTTTGCATTCCTACCAACAGTGCACAAGGATTCCTTTTTCTTCAAATTCTCACCAATATTTGTTGTTTCTTATGTTTTTGAGTTTAGCCGACAGGTGTGAGGTGATACCTCACTGTAGTTTTGATTTGTATTTTTTCTTACTAGCTTTTTATCTCTCACCAAAATTTACACTTAGTAATTGTTTTTCCACATTTAGTTTTTGTTTTTTTTTTTCAAGACATGGTCTTGAACTCATAACCCTGAGATCAAGACCTGAGCTGAGATCAAGACTCAGACACTTACCTGACTGAACCACCTAGGCACCTCTCACATTTAGTAATTTTTAAAAGCAGTTTTCCTTAAACTCCTCTGAATGTCTATAACAAGGCTGGGGAAGTTTTTTGATTGGTTTTCTTTCTTCTCATAAAACATCACTTACTGGTTGCAGCCAGACTCCATGGGCCAGTGGAAATCAGACTCTCCCACTCCTGAGCAGCTAAACCTATCTTATGCTGGCAGTATGTTTATGGAGCAAAGGCTAGAAAGTCTTCCCTCTCTGGCGCCCCCCCCCCCATTACTTTCCCTCATAGAGAAATCCCTGTAATGTGATTATGGTTTTATTTTCCTGAGCAGTGTCTGAATGTGATTGTCAGAGGAATCTTTTCTTCTCAAACTGAAACAGGAAAAAAACAAAAAGAAGCTTGTATACAAATGTTTTCATCTGAACCAGAGCATTTTGTTTTGTTTTAAATGAGTCGTGAGTTGGAAGTATTTTCCTGTTTACTGGGTGAGTCATTAAAATACAGTCTTAGAGGAGAGTGAGCACAAACTGTATACAAACTTCTTTTTTCACTCATCAAAAGAGAGAAACGTGAAATCTATTATTTAGTGTCCAAGTTTCAGTCAAAAGCAAAAACTCAAGTCAGGACCCGTTCTCAACACATTCTTAAATTTCTCATCTCAAATTGGGTGAAGTAAATAAAAAAGTATACATCTGTCTACAAAAGTCTTATCGCTGTGTTGCTTTTTATCTGTTGGAAAAGAATAGCTGAGTAGAGTATACATTCTTATGCTTAACAAGTTAAAAAACCTACAAGGGCGGTTAGTGAACATTCTCTCTTACCTCTGTCCCTCAGTCGTCCAGTTATGTCTCTAACAGGCCAACAGTATTATTCATTTCTTGCGTATGTTTTCAGAACAACACATATGTGAAATTACGTATATAATATATACAGTAGTCCCCGCCTTGCCTGCGGTTTTGCTTTCCGCAGTTTCAGTAACTGGAAGCAAAGAATCCTCCTGAGGAAGTGTCAGAGGGTCAGCAGCAGCTAACGCTACGTCACGCTGCCTGCGTCACTCACCTCGCTTCCTCTCGTTTCGTGCGTGTTTTGTCATCTCACATCATCACAAGAAGGGTGAGTACAGCAGAGGCTGTTTTGAGAGAGAAAGACCACGTTTATTACGTGCGCAACTTTCCTTGCAGTATACTGTCATAATTGGTATACTTTAGTGGTTGCTGTTAATCGCCTACTGTGCCAAATTTACAAATTGAGCTCGATCATAGGTACATATAGGGAAAAAACATAGTTTGTATAAAGCTCGGTGCTATCCACCATTTTAGGCATCCACTGGGGGTCTTGGAACATATCTTGTGTGGATAAGGGGGGAACTGTACGTACAAATACACACGGATGCTTTTTTCCTCCTTTTAAAAATAAAATGGTAGTGCACCAGCCACATGATTTTGCGTTTTTTTTATCGATGTATTTTATCATTCTATATCAGCATATTGAGCTTCTTAATTCTCTGTTAAAAAACTTGTATTTCTTTTTTTAAATGTTTATTTATTTTTGAGCGAGAGAGAGGGAGAAACCGATGGGGCAGGGGCAGAGAGTGAGAGTGAGACACAGAATCTGAATTAGGCTCCAGGCTCTGAGTTGTCAACACAGAGCTGGAAGCGGGGCTTGGACCCATAAGGCACAAGATCATGACCTGCACCGAAGTAGGACACTTAACCAACTGAGTCACCCAGGTGCCCCTTAAAATTTTTTTTAATGATTATTTTTGAGAGAAAGAGAGACAAAGTGTGAATAGGGGAGGAACAAAGAGAGAGTGGGGGGACACTGAATCTGAAGCAGGCTCTAAGCTCTGAGCTGTCAGCACAGAGCCTGATGTGGGGCTCAAACTCATGAACAGTGAGATGATGACCTGAGCTGAAGTCAGATATTTAACCTACTGAGCCACCCAGGCATCCTATTAGGCAAAATCTTTATAAAAATGTTTTATTATTGCTATAACCTTCTAAAGAGAGGTTTTTCTCAAGAATTATATTCTGAATAATTTATGTTTAAAGCATTCTTGGTGAAATGTTATTTTTACCAATTTCTTTATCTGTTCTTTGTTATATCACATTGCATTTAAACAGGATACTAATAATGTATGTTAGTAATTTTTACCTTGATAAATGAGAGCAGTATTTTGGGCATCTACCATTCCTTTCTACTAAAATGGTCTTCTTACCTAACCCTCTTACTATTATTTTGTAAGGTATTTTTTTTAAAGTAAGCTCTATGCCCAGTGAGGGGCTTGAAATCAAGACCCCCAAGTCAGGACTCACAAATTCTACCAAATGAGCCAGCAAGGCACCCTCCTCCCTCTTTTAAAACTACTGACCCAAGTACTCTTTCCTGACTGAATTGGTTTCTTTTTTGGACACCTACAGTATGCTTCATTTGCCATCTTTCATATATCCTGTCCTTTCCAGTGTAGTTTTTCTATCAGTCTTTCCTCTTTCTAGGTATGCCCTGTTTTCCCATCTGAATTGTTAGTGTCTTTTTTAAAAAAAATTTAATTTAATTTAATTTTTAAGTAGTGTCTGCTGTCAACATGAGGCTTGAACTCACAACCCCAAGATCAAGAGTTGCATACTCTACCAACTGAGCCAGCCAGGCACCCCTGGACTGTCAGTTTCTTAATGACTGGTACTATGTTTAGGCATCGCTCCATCCCCTCAATAACTATTGTGTTTATATTAGGGCTCAGAACATATTCTTGGGTTATTTGGTTCATAAGTTAACTGCGGACAATTAAAACCTTTTACACCTTAAAGCCTCCTGGACTCCTATTTTGGGGCACAAAATGGGGAGGCACTTCCCTGCTTACCCTGCTGTTTAGTTGGGAAGGAGAGGTGATGTTGACTGGAGCTTTAATTGACCAGTTAAAGGTAGAGCTCCTGTTGGAGCTACAATCATTGCTGAGTGGAGGGGGAGGGAATGTAGGCAAAGATGGTAATCCCAGCACATTCTCTGTGATAAGGAAGCTCTGTTCTTTCATTATTGGGTGGGGGAGTGGACGAAGACGAGGGTAAGACCAACTCAGGAGAACTGGGAGATCTGCCCTTCTCTGGGAATGGCTCTATAGAAATTAGATATTGGACATCCTTATATATGAAGGAATTGGGGGCGGAACTATTCTGAAATTCATTTTCAATATTTAAAGTTTGGAAATTTCTGGTTTAGAGACTATTAGTATGAATCAAAATTTTTTGGATGGTAGACCTACACATAGTAGATAAAATAAGAATTGTAAAAAAAAAAAATCTGCTGTTAGAGTTGTCACCAGGAAAAGTCTTCGAATGTAATCAGAGGTGTTAATATTGGGCTAGAGTGCAAGATTAATGGCCACTGAGAGTTGAAATATAGTTATTAGTCATTCCTTGAGGTATTGTTTTATTGATGCAGTCTTCATTTCTAATCAGCACTTTGTGCCGGCTTTTTTAAAATGCAAGAATATATAAAAACTGATGGAAATATGCCAATGCTGACTTGAGCACAGGGAAGTGGAAAGGATTGTAAATGGCAGAGTCTGGATTTCATTAGTACTCTGTCATATCCAGTAGTACATGCTAGCTCTCTTTGTCTTTCCCTCTTTCCTTCTCATAGGTTATTTATTGAGAAGCAAGTTACATGGATCTTAAGAGTGCAACCTTTAAAAATAAGTGCATTCTTTGGAGTTAGGTTTTTCTGAGTGTAAATTCTAGTGTTGTCACTTGACAGCGGTGGACCTTAGGTAATTACTTAACACCTTCATACTTCTGTAAAATAAAGATAATATGGATTCCTAGCCCTTAGAATCATTGTAAGGATTAAATAAAATAATATTTACAAAACATTTACCACAACACCTGGCATATAGGAAGTTTTAAAATATCAGCAGTTGTTACAAAGTGACAGACACTCAACTAATACATTTTTATGCTAGATCAGATCCTGATTTCGCTTTCAAACTGAAAGGCTCTGTGGCTTTAAGTGTGCATTTCCAAGGTTGAATTCTGTTCCTGTAATATAGTTTACCAACATTCTGGCTGAAATAATTTAAAGATGCTGGATAAAGTGGTATTTTAGATGCAATGAAGCAGTATGAATGTAATGACTATTCAGGACAAAAGCTAAGTGAAGAGCAGTCTATTGCAATGAAGCTAGTTTTTTCCTTGAAGACATTTGCTAAACCAGTTTAACTTGTTAACTTTGTGACTATTTTCATGGTCCTGAGGGCACAAGGGACAGCAGACATCTAAGCCGGAATCTTTGGTTTTAAAGCTGGGACTTGAGAAGGCTTCTCCCTCAATATAAGGGTGAATTAGAATAAAAAGAAAAACTCATCTCTCTTTCAAACTAAGACTGTAAGAAAAATCACCTATGGAAAATCATGGTTCTGAACAAATGCTTGATATTTGGTGCTCAGAATTTGTGCAACTAAACCAGCTTTAATACATATGCACATCTAGAATCACAATAACTAGGTGGTCAGAAAAACCTCAAGATGAAAATTTGATTTAAAGGGTTTCTATGGGGCATCTGGCTGGCTCAGTTGGTAGAGTATGGAACTCTTAATCTCAAGGTTGTGAGTTCAAGCCCCATGTTGGGTGTGGAGCCTAGTAAAAACAAAGAAAAAGTTCCTACATTGGATTTGTCCCTCATAGTGTGCAGAAGCCAATTTTCCCCTTTCTTTTGGAGGAATCTATTTTTGTCCTAGACTTCAGGTAATCCCCACCAATACAATTAGAAGGAAAATAAGCATTTAATACTAAAAAATAAAAAAAAGACTAAAAACAAGATGTGAGCTGAGAACAAGAAACTGTAAAGACTAAACCAATCTGCTTTGAAAAAGAACCAGATATGAAACTTGAAAAAATAAAGATAGAATGATGGAAAATCAGAACTCAGTGAATGGATTTCACGACTGATGAATCCAAGCCAAATAGGGAAATAGTCAATGAAGGATCTGTCAGAAGAAAATTTTCAATGGAATACAGAGAGGCAAGTGATGAAAAACCCAAAAGAAGGGTTAATCAGTGTGACGTTGGAGAATTTAGATCCAACCTAAGTTTAGTTATAATTTATTTAATTTTTTTAAATGTTTATTTATTTTTGAGAGAGAGAGAGAGAGAGAGAGAGAGAACACGTGAGCAGGGGAGGGACAGATAGAGGGAGCCACAGTAATTGAAGCAGGCTCCAGGCTCTGAGCTGTCAGCACAGAGCCTGACACAGTGCTCTAATCCAAAACTGAATTCATGAACTGAGTCATTGTCAGACCCTCAACTAAGCCACTCAGGCAGCATCAAGGGTTATAGTTTCAGAAAGAGAGGAGAAAAATGAGGGGAGACACCATTTAAAGAGGAGATGCCTGAGAAATTTCAAGGACCAAGAAAAAACATCACTACCCATATTTCATGAAGTCATATGAAATTGTATAAAACTAAATTGTAAAATATAAAAGAGAAGATCTTAAGCATGGCTAGAAAGAAGAGGTAGTTTATCTTTAAAGATATGATAGATTATCCTGATAATGCAACAGCAGAAGCTGGAAGACAATCAAATATTATCTTTCTTGCACTGATAGAAATTAACTGTCAGTTTGTAAATTTATTTCCATTAACAACATCTTTAAAAAATGAATGCAGAGACTTGCAGGCTCGCAGAAACCTAGAGTTTGTTCTAGATGATCGTCACTTAAAGGGTACGCTTCAGACAGAGGAAAAGTATTCTCCGTAGAAACAAGAAGTGATGAAGAGCAGAGAAAGGGAAAAAATGGTAAGTTAAGGCATATACTGACTGTATAAAATAATAGTGCCTTCAGTGGGAACTAGGTAAAATAAATGGCATGAATTGGAGAAGTAAATAGAGTTAGTATCTTAGAAAGTTCCTGCATAGTTTGGGAGGAAGTTAAAGATACTGGGTAAATTTAGATTTCAGTTAGTGAAGTGTGCATGTTAAAATATCCAAGGCAACAACTAAAGATTAGTAAGAGACTTAACAACTTTCTAGCTAATGGAGAAAATTGAAATGAGAAAAATAATAAATTTTGAGGTCAAAACAGTGGAGAAAAGAAATATAGAATGACTAAGATAAATAATAAGTACAAAATAAGATATAGAAATAAATACAAATGTTATCAGTAAGTATAATTTGAAGGAACCAAAGATTGTTACCCTGGATGAAAAATGAAATCAGCTATTTGCTATTTATAAAAGACACGTCTGAAACATAAGGATACAGAGAAGTTAAAAGTAAAAGAATAGGGAAAGATGAATGGGTGATTGAAAACCAGGGGCACCTGGCTGGCTCAATCAGTTAAACAACCGACTTAGGCTCTGGGCATGATCTCACAATTCATGAGTTCGAGTCCTACGTTGGGCTCTCTGCTCTCAGCACGGAGCCTGCTTCAGATCTTCTGTCTCCCTCTCTCTCTGCCCCTCCCCAGCTTGTTCCTTCTCTCTCTCTCTCTCTCTCTGTGTCAAAAATAAATAAAAATTAGAAACTAAAACAAAAGAAAGCTTGCAATATTGACATCAGCCAAAATAGACTTTAAATGCCAAGAAAGCATTTTTAGACACAAAATGGGTCATATTGATTAAAAAGTTTCAACTCATCAGAGTGATAAACTTTTTTTTTTTATGTTTTTTATTTAAATTTGAGAGTCAGAGAGAGACAGCGTGAGCAGGGGAGGGTCAGAGAGAGAGGGAGACAAACAATCTGAAGACAGGCTCCAGGCTCTGAGCTAGCCATCAGCACAGAGCCCAACGTGGGGCTCAAACCTACGAACCGTGAGGTCATGACCTGAGCTGAAGTCAGATGCTTAACCGACTGAGTCACCCAGGTGCCCCCAGAGTGATAAACTTTAAAAAATTTTATTTTAATTGCAGCATAGTTAACATACAGCATTAAAGTAGTTTCAGGTGTACAACATAGTGATTCCACACTTCTTTACATGACTCAGTACTCATCACAATAAGTATATTAATCCCCTTCATCTACTTAACTCACACCCTCACTAATGGACTTAGTCCATTTAGCATAGAATGATAAATTTGTATGCTCAATATAAAGCAAAAACTGAGAGGACTATATGAAAGACATACATAGTTGACCCTTAAACAACAAAGGTTTCAACTACATGGTTCCCTTACACATGGATTTTTTCAATAAGTATAGTATTATAAATGTATTTTCTTTTATGATTTTGTTAACATTTTCTTTTCTCTAGTTTACATGATTGTAGGAATACACTATGTAATATATATACAAAGTTTGTGTTAATTGTCTATGTTATCTGGAAGGCTATTGGTCAGCAGCAGCCTGTTAGTTTTGGGGGGGTCAAACTTATATGTGGATTTTCAGCTGTGTGGGGTGTTGACACTCTTCACTCCCACATGGTTCAAAGGTCAACTGTAGTCCTAGTGATTTTAATGCATTTCCTTAGTACTTGATAAAGTGGGAAAAAGATCAGTGACCATATACAAGGTTTGAGCGGTATAGTTTGAATAAGTTTGAGCTTATGATATGGAGATCACTATATCTCTAAACTGTAGAAAACACATTTTTTTTCGAACACACAAAGAACATTTATAAAAAGTGACTTCAAACTTTGACACCAGGCAAGTCTTAATAATTATTAAATAATTGGCATCATCCAGACCAGATCTGTGACCACAATACAATTAAGCTAGAAACTGATAAAAATATAACTATGAATAAGTATAGGCATATTTCAAAATGAAATTTGGATCAAAGAAGAAATTGTAATGGAATTCAGAAAATATTTTTAACTGGAAGAATACAATGGGTCAAAATTCCGGGTTGGGGAAAACAGCTAACTCATGCATAAATGCTTATATTAGAAAACCTGAAAATTACCTAAATGTTAAAGTTAGAAAATTTGAAAAAGTTGCAATATAGACTCAGAAAAGAGTAATGGTAATAATTTCATGTTATTCAATGGAGAGGATCAATAATGATACATTTTGGCTCTTTGTAAAACTAGTAATATTGATAAACATGAGATTTATTTATTTAAAAAATTTTTAATTTATTTTAGAGAGCAAGACAGAGTGCAAACAGGGGAGTGGCAGAGAGAGAGAGGGAAACACAGAATGCGAAGCAGGCTCCAGGCTCTGTGCTGACAGCCCAGACAGCACATAGGCCGACTCGGGCCTCGAACTCACAAACCGTGAGATCATGACCTGAGCCGAAGTCAGACACTTAACCGACTGAGCCACCTAGGCACCACATGTGAGACTGATTTAAGTAGAAGAAGAGAACAGTAAAAATAAACAGCATTAGGAATGGAAAAGCAGATGTTTTAGAACTAAAAAGATTATATATTATGAGCTAATTTATGCTAAAACATTTGAAAGCTTAGAGTAAACGAGTTACTAGACTAATGTAACCAAAATTAAATTCAAAAAAATAGAAAGGCTAAATAATACTATAATTTAAATTTTATTTATGTTTTTTTTAATGTTTTATTTATTTCTAGGAGAGAGAGAGAGAGAGACAGCGTGAGCAGGGGAGGGTCAGAGAGAGAGGGAGTCACAGACTGAAACAGGCTCCAGGCTCTGAGCTGGCAGTCATCACAGAGCCCGACGTGGGGCTCGAACCCACGAACCGCGAGATCATGACCCAAGCGAAAGTTGGATGCTTAACTGACTAAGCCACCCAGGCACCCCTTATTTATGTTTTTAAAGTTTATTTTGAGAGAGAAAAAACACGTGTGTGCACACACACATACACACACAAGCAGCGGAGGGGCAGAGAGGGAGAGAGAGACTCCCAAGCATGCCTCTTGCTGTCAGTGCAGAGCCCGACAAAGGGCTTGAATCCACAAACTGAGATCATGACCCCATCCAAAATCAAGAGTCAGGCGCTCAACTGACCGAGCCCCCCAGGTTTCCCAATCCTATAATTTTTAAATAAAATAAGCAAATAGCCAAATATTTCTCTGTAAAGGAAGGTCTAGGCTTAAATGGGTTTATGAGTAAGTTCTACCAAACTTTCAAGAAAAAGATAATTTCAAACTTGTATAACTCCTGCTAGGGAATAGAAATGCATATTATAGGGCTATGATCTCAATGCAAAAAGTCTTGAGGACAGTATGAGAAATGGAAATTATAGGCCAAACTTGGGAATATACATGAAAAAAAATCATAAAACATGAGCAAACTAAATCATCAATGTATTAAAAAGACAATACAGGGGTGCCTGGGCAGCTCAGTTGGATAACTGTCAGACTCCAGAATTTGGCTTAGGTCATGATCTTCTGGTTTGTGAGTTCGAACCCCACATCAGGCTCTAAGCCTGCTTGGGATTCTCTTGCTATCTAGCTCTCTCTCTCTCTCTGCCCCTCCCCAGCCTTCTCGCCCTCTCTTTCAAAATAAAACAAAACAAAACCTAAATAAAATAAAAAGACAATACATTGTGAGCAAACTGAACTCATCCTGGAATTGCAGGCTTGATTTAATATTAGAAAATTCACCATATTAACAAATTAATGGTGAAAGATCATATCACATGCAGAGAAAGTGTGTTAAAATGCTTAATGTCATGTAAACTCTTTAAGAAATTGAAATAGAAGGGAGCTTTCTTAATATGATAATTTACAAAGACCCTACAACAAACATCACTGTTAATGGTGAAAGATGGAAGTATTTTGTTTCTTGTGAAGATCAGGATCCATTATTCTATGCAATATTGTTTTTCCCATTTGGTGTTTCATATCCTGGGTTTTTTTTTTTCGTGTATCATTATATTATGAGCGTTTTTCACACTCATTTACAAAGTCTTTGCAAACACAATTGTTAATACCTACACGACCATCAATGCTAACCCAGTAGTTGGATATTTAGAGTTCTGATTTTTCTGTGTCATGAAAATGAAGCAGTGAACATTTTGGTTTGTATCTTTATTTTTTTCTGATGTATTTCCAGAAGGGGAATTAGTGAAGCAAAAGGTAGGGACTCTGTCAAGTGCTGGATACATATTATATTTAAAACCAGCCTTTTCAAATGAAGCATCCATGGGTCTTTGGAGGGTGCGTTGTATCTCATTGCTCAACTAGCTCAGAGCATTTTCAGCTCCTGATTGCTGTAAAGAAACAAAACATACCAGGAACTTAGGGTTTAGTGGTGTCTCCTGTTGAGCTAAAAAAAAATGAACAAAGTGCCCTTTTATTTCTTTCCCCTTGTGTACATAGTGGGGAGGGGGCTAGCTATGAAATTAGGCTGTTTGTAGAGCCCTTTAACAACCGTTTGGCAGTGCTTGGATACCCGTGGGAAGTGGAGGAGGGAGCTTGTGAGTGGGGGTGGGTGATGGATACAGGACAGCGACCAGCCAGCCAAGGTGTGGAGGGGGGCCCAGACCCTCTGTGCCCCACCCGGGGTTCTGAACTGCTTTAAAAGCTGTCAGTTTGGGTTTGGTCCAGAGGAAGAGGAACTCTGGCCCTCAAACCCCCCTCCCTGCACTGTGTAATTCTCATAACTCGAAATTAGTGGAGAAATGCAAGAGGAGCAGCTTTCTTTGAAATCTTAGCTTTTAACTGGATTTGACCTGAATTCTAAACTTCTAGGGATACCTGGGTACAGAAATTGTGAAATGTGTTGTCCAAGGCCATGTGGTGCTGGACAGTTTTGTGATTTTTTTCTCCTATGCCTTCCTGTTTCTTATTGTTTTATGAATATTACTGTCAAAGCCTGTTAACTATGTCTTGTATCTCTCAACAAGGCTTAAAGAAAATCATTACTCTCCATATAAGTTAAATGCTACAGTATTGGGGTGCCTGGGTGGCTCAGTTGGTTAAGCATCCGACTTTAGCAAGTAGCCAAATATTTCTCTGTAAAGGAAGGTCTAGGCTTAGATGGGTTTATGAGTAAGTTCTACCAAACATTCAAGAAAAAGTGTGTACAGTAAAACCTTGGATTGTGAGTAACTTGTCTGTAAGTGTTCCACAAGATGAGCAAACATTTCTAATAAGTTTTAACTTGATAAACGAGCGATGTCTTACAATACAAGTAGTACGTGATACCAAATGTCACATGATCACAACTGAGTCAATGGTTCTTGAAATTCGCCTTGATATACAAGTGCTTTGGATTACAAATTTGTTTCTGGAATGAATTATACTAGCAAACCAAAGTTTTAATATATATATATATATATATACACACACACACACATATATACATATATATATTATATGCCACATCTAAAAGCATATTTAAACATCTTTGCTTTTTACTGAAAATATTTCCTGCTTTTCTTAAAGGTATCATCCTAGGGACACCTGAGTGGCTCAGTTGGTTGAGTGTCCAACTTTGGCTCAGGTCATGATCTCATCACAGTTTGTGAGTTCGATCCCCACGTCCAGCTCTGTGCTGACAGCTCAGAGCCTGGAGCCTGTTTCCAATTCTGTGTTTCCCTCTCTCTCTTTGCTCCTCCCCCACTTGCACTCTGTCTCTCTGTATCTCAAAAATAAATAAATATTAAAAAAAATTTTTTTAAAAAGGGTTCATTCTAGAATTTACAATGTTTTCTTTGTTGGTGGTGTCTTACTGCTATAGTTTTCTGATTGTCCTATCATTTGACATTGGCAATTTTAGAAATGAACTTACAAATGAAATAGCAAAAATGAATAAATGTAGAATGATTATAAAAGATACTAATCATAAAACAAACTTAGGAGTATTTAAACTTTCTGGCTATTTATCAGTCCATCTGATACATGCATCCCCTCTGTATGCTTATATGGTTTCTTTCTTTTCTTATGGCTTCCTTATTATTGAGTTTTTGGAGTGTGGAGTCTTTGAGTAGAGTTGATTACAATTTCTTTTCCAAATTACATTTATCTTGTAGAAATATATTTATTGAAATGGCTAGAGTAAGTTACTAAGTAAGAAAAGTAGACTACAAAACAGTAGGATCTGATTTGTGTTTTAAAAAAAGAAAATAGGCCACAGTGTCCATGGCAGTTGTCTCTGGGTGGTGAGTGATATCACTATGTATGTTGAGTTTTTCTGTATCTTTCAAGCTCTAAAAATGGATAAAAATAGCTGAAGATAAATGCATTTGTATAGCATTTCCTCTAACTTTGCCATCCACTAAGAAAAAAAAGTCTTATCAACCTGTTCTAGAGGCAGAATCTGAAGCTAGTTTTAATAACAGTTACTTCCCTATGAAATCTTTCCTAGTCATTGTAAGTTATTAATTTTGTGGATCATTGCAAGGATTGGGGATCTGTATGTTCTATTAAAGAGTTCTAAATGTGACATATATATTCCAAAAACCCCCAAGAGCTGGAGTGAGCATTCTGTAAATTCCCAAAGAAAGTTGGGTCAGTTTTTTAACATCTTTGCTTTTGCTTGAATATCAACCAAACAACTTCAAATTGAGTACATGGTGCAGTGGAAATACATCTCCGATGTAAACTAAAGTGTTATTTTTTGAAAAATCAATGAAAGTATATTTTAGTAGATATTTTCACATATTGTGTTCACAAAAATGGGACCGTGAAACACTCGAGATGCCTGCTTTGAGACTCTTGAGGCTGGGTTTCCTTCCAGCTCTATCTAACAGCTATGCTATTCTGCAAATTATTCATCCTTTCTGGTTCTCTGACTTTTTTCTGGCTTCACCAGAGAGGTTTAGCTTAGCTGATTTCTAAGCTTTCTTTCCGTTGCTTCCCCTTACTGAGCACTGGGCCCTTGGATCATCTAAATCTGGTCAAAACCAAGATTGAGTTTGTTGCACAACTCTCTTTTTCTCTACCCCAGCCCTGCTAACTCCATTATCTCTACCTCCATCATCTCTAAATTTTTAAATCATTTGCTCTGATTCTAGAGGCCAGAGTGGGCCCTTCAGTCTTCAACAGGTAGGAACCCAGGAAATGGGGCACATAAGGAAGGCATCACTAATGTTTACTAAGGGCCTGCAGTGTACATTGCCCAGATTTGGTACTCAGAGGCAGCTTACAGCCTTCTGTCCTTCAGCAGCAAGCAGATGCCAGGAGAGGTAAGACATGTCAGCAATTAACCAAAGTGAGGAGGCTTACAGTCTGGAAACCATAGTGTTCAATTACTTAGACCTTTGTGCTCAAGCTCAATCATTTATAGTCTCTGAGCCTCCACTTCCTAAAAACACACACCCAGAAGAGTTTCTTCAAGAAGGAGAGATAATAGGGGTGCCTGGGTGGCTCAGTCGGTTAAGCGTCCGATTCGGCTCAGGTCATGATCTCACCGTTTGTGGGTTTGAGCCCCGTGTTGGGCTGCTGACAACTAGCTCAGAGCCTGGAGCCTGTTTCAGATTCTGTATCTCCCTCTCTCTGACCCTCCCCTGCTCACGCTGTCTCTCTTGCTCTCTCAGAAATAAAGCATTAAAAAAATTAAAAAAGAAAAAAAGAAGGAGAGATAATATACATGAAGAAAGGTTTTCAGCTTTGGTTGCATTTTGGAATCACCTGTGGAGTTTTAAAGCCCACTATTTAAGTCCCACCCCTACAGATTCTGATATAATTGGCCTGGGGTGTGGCCTGGGATCTGGGATTCTTAGGTTTCCCAAGAGATTGATTCTAATGAGTAGTCAAGATTGAGGCCCCATGATGTAAAGCCTTATCACTGTGATAAGGCACTCAATAATTGGTACTTAGTAACTGGTGCAGCCATTCTGGAAAACACTGTGGAGGTTCCTCAAAAAATTAAAAACAGCATTACCCTACAACCCAGCAATTGTAGCACTAGGAAGTTATCCAAAGGATACAGGAGTGCTGATTCGAAAGGGCACACGCACCCCAATTTTTATAGCAGCACAGTCAACAATAGCCAAATTATGGAAAGAGCCCACATGTCCATCAACTGATGAATGGATAAAGAAGATGTGGTAGATACATACAATGGAATACTGCTCGGTGATGAAAAGGAATGAAATCTTGGCATTTACAACAACGTAGATGGAGCTGGAGGGTATTAGGCTAAGTGAAATAAGCCAGTCAGAAAAAGACAGATATCATATGATTTCACTCATATGTGGAATTTGAGAAACTTTACAGATGACCATAGGGGAAGGAAAGGGAAGGAAAAATAAGATAAAAACAGAGGGAGGCAAACCATAAGAGACTCTTTTTTTTCCCCTAAATTTTTTTTAAATGTTTTACTTATTTTAGAGAGAGAGATAGATACAGCGTGAGCAGGGGAGGGTCAGAGAGAGAGGGAGTCATAGAATCTGAAGACAGGCTCCAGGCCCTGAACTAGCCATCAGCACAGAGCCTGACACGGGGCTCGAACCCACAAACCCATGAGATCATGACCTGAGCTGAAGTCGGACGCTTAACTGACTGAACCACCCAGGTGCCCCCCAAGAAACTCTTAAATACAGAGAACAAACTGAGGGTTGTTGGCGGTTGGGAAATGGGTGGTGGGCACTGAGGAGGGCACTTGATGAGATGAACACTGGGTGTTGTATGTAAGTGATGAATCACTGGAATCTACTCCTGAAGCCAAGATTCTACTATATGTTAGCTAACTTGAGAATTAATTTTTTTATTTTTTGGTATGTAGTAGGTACTCAATAATTGGTAGGTAGGATTATGGCAGTTCAGTGCCTGAAAGAGTTTCAGGTAAATTGGAGGGGGAGATCCTGGGGGCATTTCAGGAAGGCAGTGTTTTTTTGTTTTTGTTTTTTTTCCTAAATAGTTTAATGTCAAGTTGGTTTCCATATAACACCCAGTGCTCATCCCAACAAGTGCCCTCATCCATGCTCATCACCTCCCTTCCCCTCTCCCCCACCTCCCACCCCCCTCAGCCCTCAGTTTGTTCTCAGCATTCAAGAGTCTCTCATGGTTTGCCTCCCTCCTTTTCCCCAATTATTTTTCCCCTTCTCTTCCCCCATGGTCCTCCATTAAGTTCCTCCTAATCCACCTATACGTGCAAACATATGGTATTTGTCCTTCTCAAGGCAGTGGTTTTTTTTTTTTTTTTTTTACAAATAGTTTATTGTCAAATTAGTTTCCACATAACACTCAGTGCTCATCCCCACAAGTGGCCTCCTCCATGCCCATCCCTCCCTCCCCCCCACATCCATCAGTCCTCAGTTTTTGTCAGCATTCAAGAGTCTCTCATGGTTTGCCTCTCTCCCTTTCCCCCACCATTTCCGCCCTTCTTCTCCCCCTTGTTCCTCCGTCAAGTTCCTCCTAATCCTCCTATACGTGCAAACATATGATATTTGTCCTTCTCTGCCTGACTTATTTCGCTCAGCATAACACCCTCAAGGTCCATCCATGTTGCTACACATGGCCAGATTTCATTGTTTCTCATTGCCATGTAGTATTCCATGGTATAGATAAACCACATCTTCTTGATCCATTCATCTGTTGATGGACACTTAGGCTCTTTCCATGTTTTAGCTATTGTGGAGAGTGCTGCTATGAACATTGGGGTACATGTGCTCCTATGCCTCAGCATTTCTGTATCCCTTGGGTAAATTCCTAGCAGTGCTATTGCTGGGTCATAGGGGAGTTCTATTGTTAGTTTCCTGAGGAACCTCCACACTGTTTTCCAGAGGGGCTGTACCAGTTTACATTCCCACCAACAGTGTAGGAGGGTAAGGCAGTGGTTTTTTAACCAGCCCTTAAAGAAAAGGGCAATGATTACAGTGTGAGCAAAAAGATCAACAAGTTGGAAAGGTGGGTCCATAGAGGACTGGTGATCAGATATCTCAGTATTATATACATCTGTGGGAGTTTGTATTTTTGTCCTCAAAGAGTTGAAGGTCTCAGTCCTCATTGAATGTATTTGAGGATGTTACCTATATTCATTATATATTGCTGTATAATAAATTACCCAAATCTTATAATGTCTTAAGGCAACAATAATTATGAGCTTTCATTGTTTCTGTGGGTCAGAAATATAGATGGGATACAGAGGGGATGGCTTGTCTCTGTACCTCTGTATCTGGGGCTTCATCTAGAATGCTTGAAGACTGGAGTTGAAATGGTCAATAGATTTACTGATGTTGGCTGTTGGCTGAGAGCCTAGCTGGTGCTATCCATTGGAACATTCATATCTGGGCTTCCTTACAACATGGTGCCTTTGTTCTCAGGAGCACTCTGAGAGAGATAGGGAGCCAGGCAGAAGCTGCATCCTTTTTATGATGTAGTTTTGGAACCAATTACAACTGATTTTGTAAGGAATGAGTCACTGAATCCATGCCATGTTCAAAGGAAAGCAAATTAGATTCCACCGTTTGAAGAGAGGGAGGAATGTACAGTAAATTATAGGACATACTTAGAAACCACCAAAACATTTAAAAATTTAAAAAAATTTAAAAAGTAAAACCCCCATATTACATAGCAGTCTATTTCCTTATAGCTTGTCATGGCTAGAATCTTGGGTTTGGGATCTGAAGATATAATTTCAAGTTTCACTGCTACCTTTTCCTAGCAGCATGGGTGAATCACTTAGGCTAACACCCTCTTCTTTCCTTCTTTCATCTGGTTAAGAGGATGCCAAATTGAGAGCCAGGTATGTGCATATGTTTTGCAAACTATATACAAATGCACATTGTTCTTTCACCTTCTGATTCCACTAAACTACCTTAGATTGAGAATGAATAGAGAGGGCAAAAATGACACAGGAAACTATCAAGTGAGTAAGGAAAAATGAGCATCAATACAGACAGTTCTCTTTAATTCCATGTACCTCAAAATATTTCTAATATGAATAAGCAATACATTTTTTAAGAAAATGGGTACTACTGATAGTACTGAAAATTATTTCCATTTCTTTCAAAATGGTATTGTTAAAATATAGATGTCTTTGGGGCACCTGGGTGGGTTAGTCAGTTAAGCATCTGACTGTTGATTTAGGCTCAGGTCATGATCTCATGGCTTGTGGGTTCAAGCCCTGAGTGGGGCTCTGCACTGGCAGTTCAGAGCCTGCTTGGGATTCTCTCTCTCTCTGTCCCTCCCCTGCTCATTGTCATGTGCACTCTCTCTCAAAAAATAAATAAGCTTTAAAAAAAAAAAGCTTATTAAAAATATATATCGATGTCTTTAAAATTTCATGTAGGAGGGTGCCTATGGGGCTCAGCTGGTTGAGTGTCTCAATCTTGGTTTCAGCTCAGGTCATGATCTCATGACTCATGGGTTTGAGCCTTGCATCAGGCTCTGTGCTGATGGTGTGGAGTTTGCTTGGGGTTCTCTCTCTCTCCCTCTCTCTTTGCCCCTCCTCTGTGCTCTCTCTCAGAATAAATAAATAAGCTTAAAAAAATAAAATTTCGGGGCACCTGGGTGGCTCAGTTGGTTAAGCAACCAACTTCGGCTCAGGGCATGATCTCACGGTTCATGGGTTCTAGCCCCGTGTCCGGCTCTGTGCTGACAGCTAGCTCAGAGCCTGGAGCCTGTTTTGGATTCTGTGTCTCCCTCTTTCTCTGACCCTCCCCTGCTCACACTGCCTCTCTCTCTCCCTCAGAAATAAACAAAATGTTTAAAAAATAAACATTTAAAGTTAAAAAAAAATTCATGTATGTATTATATATATATACACATACATATGTAAATGCATAGGAAAAGAACTGGAATGATAGATACACCAAACAGAAGTGTTCATTCCAAGAGAGGGACATGGAATGAAGGAAGCAAGGTTTTTCAAATGTTCAAAATTTTTGATGAATTTTGTGTTGACAATAAAAAAATTAATGAATGTATATACCCACATTAGTTATATGATTAGAAATATTTATTTAATGTTTATTTATTTTGAGCAAGTGAGCATGTGAGTGGGGGAGGGACAGAGAGAGAGACAGAGGGAGAGAGAGAATCCTAAGTAGGCTCCACACTGTCAGCACAGAACCCAACGTGGGGCTTGATCTCACAAATCATGAGATCGTGACCTGAGCCGAAATCAAGTCAGACAGTTAACCAACTGAGCTAGCTAGGTGCCCCTAAAAATACTTTTTTTAAAGCAGAGCTCTTTGTAGTAGTCAGTATTCAGTTGGGGGAGGACATTGTCTCCAATAATCAGCTGTTTTCTGTTGTATTTTACAATTGGATCCACAGGTGATTTTTAACTTGGAGTGGTGGTACTCATTTTCAGCCTGAGGGAGTAGGGGCGGCAGCCAGCCATAGCCAGGTGGGGATAAGGCAAGAAGTGGGAGTTGAGGCATGGAGCCAGAAGGAAGGTGGGACAGGTAGGAGTCAGGTAAGATTGCTGTTACAGAGGGTTAAGAATGAGCCTTTCAGCCAAGGAGAAGCTTTAGGGACTTCATCAATTGTCCCACTGATGAATAGACAAAGCTCTGATGATTTTTTTTTTTTCACTGTGTGGCTGACTTCATCCTGGACTATCTTTATAAAACTCTAGATTGTTCGAATAGGACAGATAACAAATTGTTTCCCACCTGTGGGTTTTCCTTCATGCCAGCCCTGCTTGGTGTTGCCTGGCCTTATTCCGTGATCAGAAAAGAAGCTGGAATTCTGAAAAGTTGCTTTAGCCAAATCCTGTGAACAAAGGAGGCCTTGTTCAGGGTTATGCACGTCAGCTTTTGGAGGAGTTTAATTCATCAGCTCAGATCTCTGCCTTTCAAGCCCTTGTCTAGTGAGCATTGTGTTTCTCTGTGGAGGGGAAAGCCTTACGTAGGGGCAGGCACCGCTTCTTATTCACCCCACTTGAGACCTGCGCCCAGCTCCGCTTACACCAATAAGTTTGTTGTGCATTGATCCAGACCTCAGTGGTCCTGAATGAGCCCAATGAACCCAAAAGCGGGAGGCAAGGTTTGTCACTGTGTTTAGCTTATCCATTGCTCCATGGACACTGTTATGATTTCTAAGATTTCTATGGATTGATTGCATAGTCTACCAGAGTGGTACCGACACAAAATTCAGGAACTGGGAATGATAGTCACCCTCCTGTTACTCACCTCCCCTCCTGCAGATGAAATTTCCTGAGAAATTACCAGCATTGGCTGGTTTGAGCCCTGGCCAAATATGGACAAGACCCAGAGCCCATGAAAAGTCCTGGAACTTATTCCCCAATGATCGATTTATTTTCCCTTGAGACAGCAATAACTTTGAGCCCTGAAGGTGCTATTTGAAAAAGCTAGTGTTTTAGTGTGTTAAATGACATTCTACCCTCTGGGGAGGCTTGTGGGAGATTTCTCAGCACCTAGGGGATTCCAGTTGCATGTGTGGAGAAGGTGTGTGCCGCGTGTGTTGCCTCATAATGCTGGGCAACTGGTGCATTATGTTACCAGGGTGAGCGTGTGGCTGCCATTTTCTTCACTTTTGTCTCATTCTGTTTCCCTTGACAGAGCAATTTGGTTTTGATGCTGTGCCAGAAATCTTCTGACAATGAGCTACTGGAACTTGGAGAAAAGAAACTGTGTGCAGTACCGCAGGCATTTTCTGGTGGACAACAGTGTGTTTCATGGTGAGCTGCCTTTTGTATTTATGGAGTTGGATCTTTTATTTTGTTTCTGACAGCACTTTTATTCTAGCACTCTGGATGCAAATATGGTATAATTGTTGGGTTGAATCAAGAGCTTGAGTTAACTTGTTTATGGATAATTTGCCTGAGAAGCCCCGGTGGACTTACTCCCTACAGGTATAAGCAATGTGCCCACCTCAGTAACCATAATGGTGTTATCACTTTTTTGTTTACAAATTAGTTTAGATCCTTGTTTTTCTTCTTTTATGCTGCCAACTCCAATAATACCTCTTTCTGATGTTTGAAATTCTGCGGGGCTGGACACATAGTAAATGTTTAGTTAATACATGTGGATCACCAATCCGTGCTCCTTACCGGCATGGCATGTGTCACACTCTCAGGCCACATATAAAAACAGAAGAGAGCCATTCACAGCACTTATGTATCATGGTCAGGATCACTGCAGCCACAAATCAGAGAGTAATCACTATCAGTCATTTTCCTGGCAAACTAAGATGAATTGCCTTTACCCTGCTGGTGTGTTTGTTTTGTGATATATAGTCAGGGATAAGCTCTGTCAATCCTGCTATCAGGATACCCTTGAGTTAAATTTATTTAAAAATCAAAGATTTCCATGTTGCCAGTATTTTGGGAGTAATCTCAATCAAAAGCCAGGGGAATTGTAGATGGTAGAGAGAATTTTCGCAGGGATCAGAATGCTGTTTGTATAACATCCTATAATCTAGGCTGCCTTCAACTTTCCAAGTTTAGTATTTCTCCCCCATTTTGATGACAGACTTATGCTTTATTATTGCTTTAAATTAAATTTAAGATAAACTTAGCCTTTATTAAAGTACTTTGGGGGTTAAAATGTTTGTGTCACATTCATTATGCTAACTTACCATAGGACTTTACAAGGTAAGGAGTACTTTATCTTACAGGTCAAGAAAGAGATGAAATGACTGGCCCAAGTTGATTTAGTTAATTATTAGCAAGGTCAGAAGTAAAATTCCTGCCTCCACCTTTCCAGACCAGCTCTCCTGGCTTTGCAGTGGTGAATGCAGGACCCTTAGCAAAGGAGACGGTAGCTGTGACCTTACACTGTGACCGGGACACTGAGTTCTATTTTATTTTTCTGTGACCTTCATCTAAGGGTTCTGTTCTCTGCTTCAGCATTTGCTGTGGGATATTTTCTGTCACAACTTTTTACTTGTAATAAAAAAGAGAATAAATATGCTAACTGAAGCAATACAGGAGTTAGAAGAACTAGCTTTATTTTTTCAAGTTTTATTTTGTGCCTGATGACACAAAATTCAGAGTTCAGTGCCTTCAGATAGTATTTTAGATGCCTTTGTCCAGAGATCTTAAAGGTTATAACAATTTTAAAACAATTTTCTATGTATTTTTAAAAAAATTTTTTTTTGTTTATTTTATTTTTGAGACAGAGAGAGACAGAGCACGAGTGGGGGAGGGGCAGAGAGAGAGGGAGACACAGAATCTGAAACAGTCTCCAGGATCTGAGCTAGCTGTCAGCACAGAACCTGATGTGGGGCTCGAATCAACCAATCACGAGGTCATGACCTGAGTGAAGTCTGATGCTTAACCGCCTGAGCCACCCAGGCGCCCCTTTTTTTCTATGTATTTTTATAGTTGTATTACCCCTGAGCATATTACTGTATTGCAGGTATTTACACTGAGGGCTTGAGGAACATGGTCATCCTGACTTCTTTCAACACCTTTGCAATAATTATCATTCATCCCATTTTAATAGTAGGAAACTGAGGCTTAGGGAAAGCTGTGAAGTGGTGACGTAACTTTCAAACTCTGATCTTTCTAACTCCAAAACATCATTATTTCTTTTCTTCCAGGCTGCAATCTCCATTTTAGCACAGAGATTAGCACTCAGAGGCTTAAGTTCCATCCAACAGTATCTGCTCTGCTTTTAACTAGCAGTGTGATGATCTGGAGCAAATGATTTAATCCTTCAAGATCTCCATTCTCTCCCCTGTGAAATGAGCATGCTGGTCTTGATTTTGAGTTTCTGTCTAGTTCTAATATCTGAGATTCTATTGAACTACTTCTGAGAATTAAAAAAAAAAACAACTACTGTATTTTCTGGGCTACCTTTTCCACTAAATGTGAGATACACAAGAGGGCAGTAGAATACTTAAAATGTGGATTGGTTACTTCACATTTAAGAATTCCTCTTTTGAAAGGATTTAGGGACATTAGATGTTCCCAAGATTAAAAGGATTAAAGCCAGTTAGAATTATGATCCTATTCACTTATAATAAAGCAATAGCTTTAAGTGTTTCTGATAGTGTAAAGTTTTTGTATTTCTCTGCCTAAGGATATGTGTCAGGAAAGAATGAGGCCTCTACTCTTCCCCTTTTTTTTACCTCTGTGAACATGAATGTCTGTTAAGACATGAACTTCTTTAACTTAATGTAGGATTTTAAGGAGTTTTGGTATATTTTAAGCTAAGGGTCCTCTAATGATAACATCTTTGTAGAGGATTTCAGAACATCTCTGAGAGAAGAGAGATGGAAGGACATGGTGAGTCAGAAATGTCAGGTTTCTTTTGGAAGGGGCTTCTGGAATATGGAATGAGTATTTGGATACTTTTTGCTTAATAGCTTGGCTTCACGTTGTCTATGTTGATAATTGTCTTCATATAACCAAATCCTTCAAAACAAAATGAAACAAAATCTCTTCCATTCTAAACAGAAAAGAATCACTTCCCCTGGAAGATACTAGACTTTTAGATGCTTTACATACAGATTTAGGTTGTAGTCAGGCAAAAAGAGCTACATTAAAATGACAACTATATGAGCTACAATGCTCAATAAAAGTAAAAATAAAAAATGTAACATTTGTATACCGCTATTCATGGCCTCATTTTCTGAGTGTGGAGGTAGTATGTTCTCATTGGAAACAATTTAGAAGGTTATCTACAATCCCACAACCCAAAGAGAAACACTGTTAAAAGTCTGTTTCTGTCCAATGCTTTATCTTCTCTTTCCCCTTTGCAACAATCTTGGTGGTAGGAATGAATATCTGGAAAAGTTAGGAAATGGTGTATATTGGCTGACAAAAATGACCAGGTTGAACTGACATAATTCTGTGTTCAGTGATGAGAGGATTCCTGACAGGAATTATAAAAAGGTTAGGTGTTTTTGTATTTCTCACTCATCTGTCCTCTGCCCAGATTTCTAGAGAATCCTTTGAATCTAAAGGGATCATGTACCTATCGAAGAAACTCCAATAGCTGAGGTTTTTCTGTACTTGGCTTTTATTCACTTCATATGTTTGAAATAGAAACAAAGAAAACCTTGGCAAAGAATGATTTGTGTAGTATGAATCTTACTTTTTTAATTAAACATTAAAAAATTTTTTTTAATTGTTGAGAGAGGGCATGAGCAGGGGAGGGGCAGATTGAGAGAGGGACACAGAATCCAAAGCAGGCTCTGGGCTCTGAGCTGTCAGCACAGAACCTGATGCAGGGCTCAAACTCACAAGTTGTGAGATCATGACCTGAGCTGAAGTCGGATGCTCAACTGACAGAGTCACCCAGGTGCCCCAGTATGAATCTTCTTTTAATAGATTCTACTTTCATGAATTATTCTTACTTGAAAATATACTCTCAGCTGTTTCTCTTGGTTGCCGTGAATTATAGCTTTTTTTTTTTTTTTTTTGATCTGGGACAGATTCTTAAACCAATAGTCAGTATATTTGCAATTAATATATATAATTTTTATGCATATAAGTTTTTCCACACACTTGAGTTCCTTAATAGAATCAATTTAGAGGTGACTTAATTTTTGTTTTCATAAACTGCTAATTATAATTGTGATGTTGGAAAGAATTATTGTTTTCTTATTAGTTATTATGGTATCATCCCAACTTACAGTGAAATTTATTTCTCTTGCTATCATGTTATACAAATGTTTCTGAATGATCAGCACAAATCTACGGTAGAAAGGTTTTGAACTGAATTATGAGTCTCTCTTCCTACCTAGGGATAAAGTGAAAAATAGCTCTCTTATTAAATGTGGAAAACGTAAATGTCTTTTCAAAAAGTGCTACATATGAACTTTTACTTTGCCTCAAGCAACCTTCTAATGCAACTATAATTTAATTAATTAGTGTAATGGATTACTGTTTATCTAACCTACCTTTCCTGGCCAGAGGCCTACTCAGTTAGAAACTGAACTACCAGTTTGTAAAAGAAAGTAGGCTGGGATGGGGTCCTGGAGACTAGTTCTGTTTCTCGTTTCACTACCAGCTTGTATTGCCTTTGTCTCCTAGGAGGATCCTCAGTTTCTCTCTCTCTAAAATGAGAATTTTGCTAGATTCGTGATGTTGGGGTCATGAGTTTGAGCCCCATGTTGGGCATAGAGATTACTTAAAAAAAGAACTATTATCTCTTGGAGACTAACACTGCATGCAAAAAATGTCAGACACAAGTGGAGAGAAAGGGTGGGAGAAAAAGAAGTTGGGCCACATGGGAGAAAATGTATTGAGTCCTTTAAATTTTAGAAATTACAATAGAAGTAATTCTGGAAGTAGATCTTTAGCCATCTCCTCAAGTCTCCCCTTCCCCTCCCTCACCCCCTATTCTCAAAGGATCTGTCACTACGGCAGAGAGCATTGAGTGAAGTATTCTGTCAGGTCTATGATGTTCTGTTGCACCTTGCAAGTATGCCAGAGGCAATGAAGGCTTAGGCAAAGGCAGGCATGGCCTGACCCACACATGACACCTTGTAGGGACAGCCTTCCAGCTGGGTGGATTTGAGTGAGTTGTTCCCTATGGGATCAACTTTCTATGTCAGCAAAATCCTGTGATTTAGGGCAAATGACTTCTAAGTAATTGGTTGTTTTTTTTTTTTTTAACATTTTTTAAATGTTTATTTATTTTTGAGAGAGAGAGAGAGAGGCAGACTGCAAGTGGGGGAGAGGCAGAGAGAGTGAGGGAGACACAGAATCTGAAGCAGGCTCCAGTCTCTGAACTGTCAGCACAGAGCCTGACACAGAGCTCGAACTCAACAAACTCTGAGATGATGACCTGAGATGAAGTTGGACACTTAACTGACTGAGCCACCCAAGCACCCCAATGCCTGTTTTTTTTTTTCTTTTTAAATTAATTTTGGGGTACCTGGCTGGCTCAGTTGGTTAAGCGTCCAACTCTTAGTTTTGGCTCAGGTCATGATCTCACCGTTTTTGTGAGTTCAAGACCTGCACTGTGCTCTGTGCTGACAGTGAGAGCTTGCTTTGTATTTTCTCTCTCCCTCTCTCTTTTCTCCTTACCCCACTCATGCTGTCTCTGTCTCAAAAATTAATGAACCTAAAAATTTTTATTTTATTTTATTTTTAACCTTCTCCTCCCACTTTTAAACAGAGGTTAATTGGAGAATTTGCTGTGAATTAACTGACAAAATTGATTTATGCACTTTCCTCCTTCCATTGTCTGAGACAGATCACAGCCAGCCTTACAAAAGTGGATACTTATAACACAAAGGAAATCATCTTTAATATGAGCTGGTATAAAACAAACTTACTCTATAGCTTTTTGGAAACATGTTCTGTTCTTTCATTTCCTAGGATTATAAAAAATTCTCAATGAAAGCCTCAATGAAATGCTATTTATTTTGTATTTTAAAATTGGAAGTTAATTTCTTTTTTATCTTGCTCCACGATGGGCATTCCATCTGTAGCTGGTTTATTGAGTATTCTAAACTTAGTGTAGCATTTACAAGAAATTGCTTCATCTTTCTCCAATTAATGTTTTTAAAAGTATTCTTTGTGGGGCGCCTGGGTGGCTCAGTCAGTTAAGCATCCGACTTCGGTTCAGGTCATGATCTCGCGGTTCATGGGTTTGAGCCCCACGTCAGGCTCTGTGCTGACAGCTAGCTCAGAGCCTGGAGTCTGCTTCAGATTCTGTCTCCCTCTCTCTCTGTCTCTCCCCTGCTCACGCTGTCTCTCTCTCACAGAAATAAGTAAAACATTAAAAAAAATTTAGAAAGTATTCTCTGCAACAGCTTGAGGAGATTCCATTACTTTCTTGGCTACTTTGTGGTTACTGAGGGTCTAATCTAATTTTTTTAAAAATTTTTGTTTAATGTTTTATTTATTTCTGAGAGAGAGAGGGAGACACAGAATCTGAAGCAGGCTCCGGGCTCTGAGCTAGTTGTCAGCACAGAGCTCGACATGGGGCTCGAACCCACAGACCGTGAGATCATGACCTGAACCGAAGCCAGACGCTCAACCGACTGAGCCACCCAGGCGCCCCGGGTCTAATCTAATTTAAAACATTAATCTCAAGCTCCTTTAAGCCCCATCTCCTCCTGGACCCCCAGCACAGGCCTGAGCTGCCTGTTGGAGGTTGATGGTGGATGTTCACGTGGCTCTGCTGTACTTCTTCCTCTAGAACAGGAATTCAGACTTATCCCCTCAGATTTTGGTACAAGGAAGAGAGATGGGGAAGCAAAGTTTTTCAAGCCAGACCTGGGCCCGTTTGTATGTCCATGGTGGTGAGGTGATCAAGACCCACTCTGGGTCCGTCTACTGTGGGTGTTTAATTTCACTTGGCCCCTCACCAGGGACTCTTCAGAGAGGACTTGCTGTCTCCCTCCAGTGCCCCTCATTCTCCATTCTAATTTCTTCTGGCTGAGGCATGGCTTTCCTTGCCATAAGGACACTCGGACAACTGTCTGGCCCTGCCCATTGCTTATCTCCATGTTTCTTCACAAGGAGTGTTTGCAGACTGCCATGGGCGCTGGAGGATGGGCTGGGGTGTGCCACTGCTGTCTGCTCTTCCCAGCCCTGCTGACTGTTGTCCGTTTTGTCTCTTCTCACACTGCTATAGGGGTGAGGCCCACAAGCCTGAAGAAATCTCTGAATCATTCTTTGCTGGCCCTTCCCCTTCTTGTCTCTGGGAGTGAGGGGTGCTTCCTCTGATTTCACTTCTCAGAGTGCCGTCTTGCCTTCCAGGCTCTAGGCGATACAGGTAATAGGGGATCAGGCAGTGTGACTTGGAATGGATGGAATCCTGTCTCCTAACCCCTGACATTTCTCCTTCGGCCCCTCCAGAGCCACTTCACTGATTCTTGCCTACTACCAGCTTGAATTGGGGTGGCTTCATTTCCACAAAGGTACTGTTTTTTTTTTTAATGTCTTATTTATTTCTGATAGAGAGAGACAGCATGAGCAGGGGAGGGTCAGAGAGAAAAGGAGATACAGAATCTGAAACGGTCTCCAGGCTCTGAGCTAGCTGTCAGCACAGCGCCTGATGCGGGGCTTGAACCCATCAACCGTGAGATCATGACCTGAGCCAAAGTTGGTTGCTTAACTGACTGAGCCACCCAGGCACACCTGATGTTCTTTATTGTGCTTTCTTTACTCAAGTTTATGTAGCTGGATTGATCAGAACCAAGCAGTGATCTAGATTTATCAAAATCCATGCTGAGATGTCTCAGTCTCTTTTCCCCATTTGGGACTCTAATGATGAGGAGATTTTCCTGGATAGTGGAGTCCATGGGGATCTCTTTCTTGTCATGTTTTCTATGTTGAGGCCACTCACATTCTGTAATGACAGAGGTGATGAAAAGATCTGAGTCGAGTGCAAAATGGCAAACTGAAGGTCTGGATATTTGGGAGGCCCAGGTGGATAAGAAGTAACGATGTTCAGTCTCTGAAGCGTTAGCTGTAGCAGCTGGGGGCAACAAGCCTGTTGCAGTTAAGTGAGATCCGTGCTGGACCTTTCCTGTTGGATCCTCAAGTTCCTTCTCTTAAACCGTGGCCATCGGCCATCCAGCCAAGCAGAAAGGCCCGTGATTGTTTTATTCCTTTATGCTTTGGAGTACCAATTTTCTGATTACTAAATTAGAAGGAAGAAATAACATGTCTAGTGAACAGTCAGAATTTCCTTCAGATTTGCAGACTTCTCATGTTTTAAATGGTTGCTTATGAGAATTATTTCCCCTTAGACCTGTGTTACAAATTTAAGCCTTTGTTCTTTAAGCTGCATTTCCATAATTATAATTAATTTCCCGTGCTCTCTCATTTTCCCAGATGTCTGTTCCTCCTCTCTGCCTAATGTATGCAGAGAGATTGATGGGAGGATGAAACGTCTTTCCATGAGTAGATTCAGAATTCTTTCAGGGCAACGTAATTATTTAATTTAATCACACAAAAGAGCCAGATTTTTTTTCTTGGACCACAGTAATAATTATTAGTGATTGCATTTGCAGTCACAATACCTTTCTATTTTGCAGCTATCAAAACAGAGGTTAAAAATCGCAGTTTGGGGGCAGCTGGGCGGCTCAGTCAGTGGAGTGACTGACTCTTGATTTCAGCTCAGGTCATGTTCCCAGGGTCATGGGATCGAGCCCAATATCAGGCTCCATGCTGAGCTTGGAGCCTGCTTCAGATTCTCTCTCTGTCTCTCTCTCTTTCAAATAATAAAATAAAATAAGTAAAAGTTGTAGTTTGTCCCTTGTATTGTGTAAATGAAAAGTCATTTCAATAGACCTTTGATACGTTACATATTTCCTTAGGACTCATTTCTCTCAGCAAGTATGTCTGAAGTTATTACAAGTGCAAACTCTTGGTGTCAAAAGGATATTCAGATCTCATATTTAAGGCTCGTGGCTTTGCGTGAAGTGGTTTCACCCTTCCACAGCTTCACCGCCCGTCCATGTGCTTGTAACTCCCAACAGTGCACCCTGGCTTAGACTACCCCTCGGTGCTCCATACCCAGATGTCCACCCTCTTAGCTGACACTCTGCTGATGCCGTCCAGGCCCTCAGACTCATGTCTGTGGCACAGCTCCCCACTCCTGCTGGTGCCACTCAGCCTCGCCAGCTTCAACTTGCTCTTTCCCTTCTTCATTATGCCCCACCTATGTGGACTTTTGGATGTTCACAAAACTCACTCCTTTTTCACTTGCCCAGCTTTCAACTCCTCCTTCAGATCTCAGAGCAAAGGTCCTTTCTTCAGAGAAGCCTTTTCTGACTTTCCGGACTAGGTCAGGCCCTTGTTTTAGGCTCTCCTCTTACGCTGCTCTGCTGCCTCACTGTGGTAATAAAATAGTTTCATGAAAACCAGCTTAATTTCTGTCAGCCTCATTCCTTCTAAGCTCCAGAAGAATAGAGAGACTTTTCAGACTTCTGTGTCTGGTACGTTGTAGAGTACATTGCATATATTATAGTAGGTGCTCAGTAAATACTGCTGAGTGAATTCACTCAATAGGGGAGATAAGAAATCACCTACTGTTTCATTATTTTTGCACTCTGAGCTAAGCTTTTAATCTTTGTGCTGTGGAATGCATCAGTTCTCTGGCTGCAGATCCTCTTCTTTCCTACGCTCATGCTTTTACCCTGGAGAACAAAGGGATACCCATGAACCATTCCTTCCTGAGACTGAGAAGGAAAAGGCCACTTCTGCTGAGAATCCTAGTGTGCTTTAAAAGAGATTATTACAGATGTGTAATGGCTTGAAATGGAGAAGGACAAACCCATTTCTTTAAAAGAATTTCAGACTTTTTGATTCATTTAAGACTACTTTCCAGAATTTCCATGTTGGTCATATGTGTGTTTATTTTATTCAACTCTGAATATGGAGGTTTCACTCATTAAAATAAGACTATCAGGAAAACCTGTTTAATTGCTGTATTTTGCATACTGTTAAAATTCTCTGCTGCTTGTGTCTGAAAAATCTTCATTCCACAGAAGTGAGTGTTGTCTGTGGGCTAATTCTTACCCCAGAGAGCAGAGAATAGACCTGCAGCAAAACAAAGCACCAGTTTTCTCTGTAAAAGAGGAGGATGGGAGGCCTGGGGGTACATGAGAAGAATAATCAAATAGCATAGAGCTTCTTGAAAACTTAAAAAGATGCACTTTTATTTCAGATTTACAAACAAGAAAAATGGTCAGCATCTAGGCCTTTCATCTAAGAATCTCAAGCAATATAAGAGTATAATACTGACTTCCAGGTAGCAAAGTCACTCAGAAATAGCACTGACCTGGGTAAGATAAATGCAGAATTTGTGAAAACATTTTTTGTCCAATTTTGTTTTGTCTATTTCATAATCGGGTCAGAATATGTGACAGTGTTCTTAGACTTTTTCATATTTAAATATAAAAGATGGTGACTTATGCCCAATTAAAAGGGAGAACAGTGAACACATTTATTAGTTAGTGTCTATTTTTATTCCTTTCCAACTTGAAATTGAACATCGATACATATTCGCAAATGACCATTCTTTGAAATTACACCAATGTATTGTGCTTTTGAGCTAGCAGGAGCTTACCTCTCGATGTGGAGACTTGTATTAATTAACTCTTAAAACCACTGGTTCCCAGCCTTGGTGGCACATTGAAATTACCTGGGGATATAAAACTGTTGTGTGTGTCCCGCTTAGAGATTCTAATTGGTCTGGGGTGTGGCTAGGATGTGGGGGAATTTTTAGAACTCCCCAGGAGATGCCAGTGGGCAGCCAATTAGATTCTGGTGGATTGAAAACCCCGGACTTAAGGTGACAAATACAGAGCCATAGAATTCATGAATTTGATAATGGTTATTTCCTATGAAAGACTATATTGTACTAAATCTTGAAAGTATGGGAAGAGGGGACATCTAATAAGAAGGATGTGGATACAAATAGTGTCAGTATTGAGGAAGAGGGAAGATGTAGATGGGTCATTTATGCTTGGGATTTTGTGGATGCTGGTTTTCTTAAAAATTCTTTATTCCACTTTATTTTTCTGATGATGGCAATGCAGGCTTACTGTAAAAAAGTTGGAGAGTATAGAAAAGATCAAAGAAACAGAGAAAACAGTCTATAATCTCAGTATGTGTATTTATTTATTTATTTATTTAAAAGCAGGTTCAAGCCCCTATGTCCAACGTGGGGCTTGAACTTAAAACCCTGAGATCAACAGTTGCACACTGTACAAATTGAGCCAGCCAGGCACCCTTTAGTATGTGTTTTAAGTCTCTGCTTTCTTAAAATGATTGAAAAACCAAAGATTGAGTAACAATTCTCAACTCTGGTTATATATTAGAATCTTCTGGAGTGCTTAAAAAATACTGATGCTTGGGTTCTAGTCCAGCCCTGTACAATAATCTCTTGGCTACGGGACTCAGATATCTTCTTTCATTCCTTATATCTACATTTTTACCTATGTATATGTCTATACCTCCATTTCTGTATATATTTATCTTTAAGTCATTTTGATGCACTGGGAGTGATGAGAATCAGTAGATTAAAGTTGTTTGTTTATTTGTTTATTTATTTTTTTATTAAAAAATTTTTTTTAATGTTTTATTTATTTCTAGGAGAGAGAGAGAGACAGCGTGAGCAGGGGAGGGTCAGAGAGAGAGGGAGTCACAGACTGAAACAGGCTCCAGGCTCTGAGCTGGCAGTCAGCACAGAGCCCGACTGGGGCTCGAACCCATGAACCACGAGATCATGACCTAAGTGAAAGTCGGACGCTTAACTAAGCCACCCAGGTGCCCCTGTTTATTTATTTTTTAAAGTTTATGTATTTATTTTGAGAGAGAAAGAGAGAGAGAGAGAGAGAGCGAGCGCAAATGCAGAGGGGCAGAGAGAAAGGTGTTCCAGACTATGAGTCTGGAGTGCTCTCTTGTCCAGCAAGAGAGTGGATGCAGAATTGAATATGAGAGAGGCTAATGTCCAGGAGGAGACAAGAGCCCGAAACAGGGGTTTCATCTCTGTATTTATTGAGCTCACAAGACATTACCTTCGTGGTGAATGTGAAGAAAACAAGATCTTACACACGTGATGAACATGGAGAAAATAAGGTATTATCCACGTGCTGAATGTGAAGAAAATAAGATCTTACACACATGAACATGGAAAAAAAATAGTGAGATAGTAATCATTAACTTGTGTGTACAAGAAGCAAAGAGTCTTAAAAAATCACCTTGTGATGAAGGTACATTGGCGCCAGGTGGAAAGTAATCTCCTGCAGGTGATATAACAAGTTACTCATGATCCCATTACAATATCTCACTAGTTAACCTTGGGCACATTTGTCTGTGGTGGTGGCTTTTCACCCTAAGATTTTTTTCTAACCCATTTATGTAAGTAGAACTTATTTTCCCACAGAAAGGGAGAGAGGGAGAATCCGAAGTAGGATCCACACTGTCAGCCCAGAGCCCAGTGCAGGGCTCAAACCCATGAACCGTGAAATCATGACCTGAGCCAAAACCAAGAGTCAATGGCTAACCTGCTGAGTCACCCAGGTACCCCGAGGACTAAAGTTGTTGATTAACTAAAACAGTGATTAATAAACTAAATCAGGTATTAGTTTATTGATTTAATTCAGTATGTAATTACTCTTTATTCTAGACAAAAGAGATACTTAAAAAAATCTTGATTTTTATGCAGAAGAGTTGAGGGGGCAAGTGATATGCTCACCTTCATATCATTATTTTCTTTCCTAATAGATTTATTTCATATTCGTTTTTTAAGTTGATTTAATTTTGAGAGAGATAGAGAGGGAGAGTGAGCACAAGTGGGGGAGGGGCAGAGAAAGAGAGGGACAGAGGATCTAAAGCAGACTCTGTGCTTTGGCTCTGCTGTCAGCCAGAGGGTTGAGCTGACAATGTGGGGCTTGAACTGACAAACCATGAGATCATGACCTGAGTCAAAAGTTGGACACTTAAACCAACTGAGCCACCTGGGCACCCTTACTACTACTACTACTACTACTACTACTACTACTACTACTACTACTTCTTCTTCTTCTTCTTCTTCTTCTTCTTCTTCTTCTTCTTTCTTCTTCTTCTTCTTCTTCTTCTTCTTCTTCTTCTTCTTCTTCTTCTTCTTCTTCTTTTAATATTATGCTTTCTTAGTGTCCTGTGATTTGTCTTTATAGCCAATGTATCTGTTACATGATACAAAAATAAACCTTTGAGCATTAACTGATCTCACAGTGTTATCCATGGCTTCCTGATGCTGAACAGAAATACTTTGGGAAAGTTCCTAAGAAGAACAAGTAACGAAGAACATACAGTGTTTTGTTTTAATTAACCCATAGTGAGTACTACACAGTTCACAGCAGGATAATTTAAGAATTGATACAGGAGTAAATATGAAACACAGGAATTGGAGGAACAGTATCATCATTTGGAATACATCAGCTGTAACCCTGAGTACCATTAGAATTGTGTTTGCCTGTCTACCTTGGTAAAGGGGGTATCTAGAGGCTTAGAGAAGCACATACATTTTATTGTAGATGGCAAATGTTGTCAGCCCTTGTAGACATCTGTTCCACCCCTAATTTCTCTTTGTGTGAGAAAACTAATGCTGAGGACCACTGTGTTATTCCTAGAAGTTTCAGAATGTGAAGGAGAAATCTTAGATCACTTGTGTGCTGCATGATACCTCCTTCTTTGCACATGGGGTTGTATGGGAGACACAGAGAGGGATTTGGGGCTGGTGTTAAGATAACTAAATTTAGACCTAGTCAGGAGGAATCAGTGGATTCTACATTCGAATAATCTTGAGGAAGCATCAGGGAATTTTACAGTTGATTCTGAATCAAAGTTGGCATTAGAATTGGTAATGGTGATTGCTTTACCAGCATTGTCTCTCTTGAGACTTTCAACAAGATGGTTTAACAGATGAGACTCAGAGAAGTAAACAGTTTGCTACCAGATCACATTGTTAGATTATGGTGTTCAAACCCAGGTTGTCAGACTCTAAAATCCTGGGGTTTCTCTACTGTGATACAATGATGTGTTAGACAAATTTGTTTCTTTTAAAGCAACTGAGGGTGTGGGTTTGAGTGTTTTAAAAAAAAGCTTCAAGATCCTTTAGGGACCACTAAAGGACTCCACAGAAACACCAATGTGAGTTGCCTTTAGGCTGAGAAGTACACTTAGGGAACTAGTGCACGGGGGCTGAGAACTCATATCAGCTGGAGTGGTCCTTGGGAGCATGTTAGAAATGCAGACTCTGAGTACTTACTTACTGATTTGGAATCTGCATTTCAACAAGATTCCCAGATGATTTGTATACATTGTAAAGTGTAAGCGACACTTCTCTGAGGAGCCACTGGGCTTGGGTGTGAGCCCTTGAGCATATTCCTACTTCCAAGGAACAGGTGGGAGAGGGAGAGAGTTAGAAGGAAGAGAAGAACCGTTTCCCACCAAATGACACATTTGGAGGGTGGAAACTTGTCTGTAAGGGATACAGTTAAAAACAGAGACCCCAAATGCTATCCCAATGCTCAGATTAAAAAAAAAAATTTTTTTTAAGTTCATTTGTTTTGAGAGAGAGGGAAAGAGCAGGGGAGGGGCGGAGAGAGAGGGAGGAATCCCAAGCAGGCTCCACGCTGTCAGTACTGAGCCCAATGCAGGAATCAAAGTCACAAACCATGAGATCATGACCTGAGCCGAAAACCAAGAGTCGGATGCTTAACTGACTGAGTCATCCAGGTGACCCCACCCCCGCAAATGCTTGGATTTTCTTTTTTTTTTTTTTTTTAATTTTTTAAAACATTTATTCATTTTTTTTTGAGAGAGAGAGAGAGAGAGAGAGAGAGACCACAAGTGGGGAAGGGGCAAAGAGAGAGGGAGACACAGAATCTGAAGCAGACTCCAGGCTCTGAGCTGTCAGCACAGAGCCGGACACAGAGCTCGAACTCAGAGTGGTGAGATCATGGCCTGAGCCAAAGCCGGACGCTTAACTGACTGAGCCACCCAGGTGCCCCGCTCATATTTTCAAGTGGGAGACATGAAGGCTATAAATGCCCAGGTAATTTTCTTTGTAGAATGGGCTTAAAAATGTGAACCTCCTGTGTCTAAAACCTAGGAAGCTATATAGCTAAGGACATAAGCAATACCCTGGTCTGCAATGTTGCATGGCATATCAGAACTAGAAAGGACTTGGGAAGCCATCTGATTGAAGGATTCCAAACAGAACCTATGACTGGAATTTAGAACATTAGTGAAATCATTGAACATTACTCAAAACACTCTATGTATATATGTAATAATTTGTGCATCCTTGTATGAACACAGTCCTTAGTTTTTATCACATTTCAAAGTAATCTGATATAAACCTCTGACTAAAAGCACTCTTTTTTTTTTTTATAGACAAGAAGGTGACTGGTTCATATTCATACCAACCATTTTTGGCAAAGTTAATTCTAAATGCCAGCCTTCTGCCATTCCAATTCAACTGGTCTTTATGATTGGACCTAAGTATTATGAAATGCTAAGTGGATTTTCTGTGGGATACATCTTGTAAATCTCTACATTTTCTGATTGTTGGAAATGGTTAGATCTTTACAGCATTGGAATATTGTGACATAAAAGGAATTTTATCTGAAAGCATTCAAAGCCTCTGTGTATTAGCCAGGTGAGTATGAAGATATTTATTTCAGAGACGCGACGGGGCAGAAAGTTCTGGGCATTGGCCCTGTTTTAGCCCGTCGCTGAGGGCAGCAGAGTTCCATGAGACAGGGCTCTCCCCACCTGGTGGCATCCAAGTGACTTTTGTATCTGTCTTCATAGCTAACAAGTGATTATTAACTCTCTGTGGGGAGCCAGGTACTGAACTTTACAAATAGAGTAATATAATCCATGTAGCATTTGGATCAAGGAATGATTTCACTATCTGGTAATGTACTATCTGGTAAAGTGTTGACTCCGTGAATCCAAAGGACATTTAGAACATTTTTCATTTCTAAGGATAAAGCTTTTAAAGCTGCTGTTCTGTAAAACCACAGAAGAATGGCCTTCAGTTGTGGAAGTTAACTGGTTAAAGTGGTCCTTCTTTTCATCTACTAAAAAATAATAGTGTCCAGATCTTTGTGAATTATGTCAGAGTTAGTGAGGATGGTTTTTGAAGGACAAATACTTGGTATCTCAACTTGAAGCCTGTGTTTGAGACCAACTTTCATAGATGTATGCTCCTATTTTAGCTTCTGAGAATCCATCTGGGAAATATTACTTTCATATGCCTCTTATTTTGAATCTTTAATTATATTTTTGATCTCTTATCCCTTACCATTTGTCCTAAATTATATAAATCAGTACATATGTTTAATATCTGGCAACTGTAGGTACCATGATAGTAGTAATATAAAATTTTTTCTTGGATACGTAACAAGTTCTGCATAAATCTTAGTACTAAATTATTTTTAAATTAGAATAATTTCTATAAAGTGATAAAATGTTATTGGTTTCCTGTTTTATCGTCTTTAGTATTCATGAAGGAGCAATTCTTTCCTCTTTTCTCCAAGGTCTTTAAACAAAATTAGCCTTTGTAACCATTCTTGTGCTAGTTGACTGTGAATGAGGAGGACTAATGAAGCAGAAAATTAAAATACTTTGGATGTTTTAATTTTAATACTAATCATTAGTCTACACTTCACAGTTATTTTTCTCATTGATACATTTATTGCTTTAAAAAGTATTTCTATCTTTTATAATGTTTTTTCCCCCAGCCACAGAGTTTTATTAGATTTTTGAAATTCTTACTATTTGTATATCTTGCCAAGGAACAAGAATTTGGGTATCTAAAAATCAACTTGATTATTGGCAGAAGGCTTAATTCTGTATGTTCTCAAGCATTTCACTGCTCATGTGTATATAGATTTTTTTTAAAAAGTTAAACATAGGGACTTCTGAGTGGCTCAGTTGGTTGAGCATCCAAGTCTTGATTTCAGCTCTGGTTATGATCTCAAGGTCTTAGAATCAAACCCTGCATCAGGCTCTGCTCTGAACCTGCTTAGGATTCTCTCTCTCTCTCTCTCTCTCTCTTTCTCTCTTTCCCACCCCCCCCGCCCCAACTCTGACCCTCTTCCCCACTCTCTCTTTCTAACATAAAATATATTAAAAAAAGTTAAAACATAGACCATCTTGAATATATTTTTACCTTTAGGAGAGTATGCATTTTCTTTTCTTTTCTTTTTTTTTAGTGCATATTCATTTTTGAGAGACAGAGTATGAGTGGGAGAGGGGAGGGGACAGAGGGAGACACAGAATCTGAAGCAGGCTCTAGGCTATAAGCTGTCAGGACAGAGCCCAACATGGAGCGTGAACCCACAAACTGTGAGTTTGTGATCTCAGCTAAAGTCACACGCTTAACTGACTGAGCCACCCAGGCATTCTTCTTCTTATTTTTTTCATTTTCTATGAGTACTTCAGAGAGTGGTTATACCATAATATTCATGCTATTTTTTAAGTAAAAAGCTCCAAAGTTTTTGTATAGAATTTTCAGGGCTGGAAAAGACCTCAAGGATCTCAAGTTTGTGAGATCCTTCCAGAATGAAAGCTCTAGAGAACAGGGAACGTGACTTAAGGGCCTGGCTTAAGGGCCTGGCATATGAGAGATGTCCTGTAAGTGAATGAACTCATATCTCCCACATTCTGCCAGTGAGGATCATGAGGCCTCGGAAGGTCAAATGATGGGCCTAAGATGAGTTTGCCTGAGCTATTAGCAAGTGGTCAGAACTAAGTCCCTGTGCAGGTGGTGCCGGGTGTGGCACATACCATGCCACACTGTGTGCCCATATTCACAAAATTCTTGGTCTCATGCTAAATGGAGTCAGCTTGCTGATTCCCAAGTGCTGGTATAATTATCAATCATCTGTCCCCACCCTGGGTCCTTATTCCCCAAGCTAGTTTAAGCACTGGATGTTACTTCCTTTTCTGGTTCCTGCCTTAAGTGTTTGTTGACCTAGGTTCTATGCTGGGATTCAGCAGTTAACAAAGGTTAAATGGCCCTGTCTGTATAGAGCTTAGAGCCTTGCCTCTCCTTTGTTATTACTCTCTTCTTCCCTCTGCATGCCCCCCAAGCTCACACCTTTATGTTATGGAAGTTTTTTCTTTGGAAATAATTGGGTTCTTACAGAAGAGTTGTAAGAATAAGAATACAACAAAGAAACTTCATATATGTTTATCCAGATTTACTTACTGTTAACTTAAAATTTTTTTAATGTTTATTTTTGGGAGAGAGAGAGAGAGTGAGCGAGCGAGCAAGAGAGCACTAGCAGGGGAAAGGCAGAGAAATAGGGAGACACAGACTCCAAGGCAGGCTCCAGGCTCTGAGCTGTCAGCACAGAGCCTGACGCAGGGTACAAACTCACAAACCGTGAGATCATGACCTATACTGAAGTCAGATGCTTAACCAACTGAGCCACCCAGGTGCCTCTGCTTACTGTTAACTTTAACACCCTTTGCTTTATCATTACAGATTTGTACATTCACTCAACACACACACACACACACACACACACACACACACACACTTATTTTTAATGAATAATTTGAGAGTAAGTCCATACCTCATGGTCTGCCCTTGGAAACCTCAGTGTATATGTCCTAAGAATACAGATATTACCTTATATAATCATGGCACAATGATCAGTTTAAGTTAATTTAAAATTGGTAAGCCCCTTTAAATGTTTTTTAAGGTCCTTTATTTTGAAAGTTGTTTTTTTATCTGATTTTTATAGGGAAACAGACCTGGGGGAAGGACACTAACAAACATAGAAAAAATGCAGTCACATCAGAAAAGTACTAAGTGGGGCACCCGAGTGGCTCAGTTGGTTGAGCGATGGACTTCGGCTTATATCATGATGTTGTGGTTTGTGAGTTCAAGACCCACATACAGCTTGCTGCTGTCAATGCAGAGCCCACTTTGGATCCTCTGTCCAACCCCCTCTCTGCCCCTCCCCTGCTTGTGTGCTCACGAAAATAAATAAAACATGTAACAAAAAAAACCCTAAAAAAATGAAAACTAAGTTCTTAGGATTGGGGTTGGCCTGAGGTGTTTGTGACCTGTGCTTGCTTTAATGCTCTACCATTGCCATCTTGAAATTCTTTATTATTTTTTTTAAGTTTACTTATTTATTTTGAGAGACAGAGAGCACAGGCAAGGGAGGGGCAGAGAGGAAGATTCCAAGAAGGATCCATGCTGCTGGCACAGAGCCCGTTATGGGACTTGAACTCACAAACTGTGAAGATCATGACCTGAGCCAAAACCAAGAGTTGGTGGCTTAACCCACTGAGCCACCCAGGTGCCCCATTGAAATTCTATATTTTTGGACAAAGCCCCATGTTTTCAGTTTGTCCTGGACCCAGAGATTATGTAGCTAGTTCTTCTTAGAGTACTTTTGTACTGGGCTAGGAACTTTGGCATCTGGCACTTTAGGTACTGTTGTAGATACGGAAACTGAGGCTTAGAGGAGTTTAGAATAATTTGGCTCGGGTTGCTGAGCTACCTGGTGGGAACAAGATTTGAACTTCAATCTTTTTGATTCTGTATCTATTACCTGTCACATCATTTTGAACTACTCCATGCCCCTAACCCTTGCCCCACTGTGCCTAATTACTTTTGGTTTGGAACTGCCCTTTCTTCTTTTCTCCTAAGGAATGCTACTTTCTTTTGGTACCACATCCTAAATCTCTCTCTCATCTTAAATCTCTGGGCTAACATGTTCACCCGAAAGCCATTTGGAAAACTTCAATAAGTTGTTAATTTTTGTGTCAAGGGAACTGCCCCTGAGTAGTTTTAATCTCTTAGATTTTTAGAGAAAAGTCTTCCTGTGGTCATTCCCTCGTTCAGCCTTACCGTATACCCCTATTGCAGCAACTGGCTTTCTTCATGGTCCCCAGTCTTGGAGCCCTTCTGTCATCCTTTGGGGTCTGAGGTCCTGCTTTATTCCTAGAGTCTTCCCGGGAGTTGGACAACTATCTGGAATCTGAGTTCCTGTGTTCAGGTGGGTCTTCCTGCTCTCAGACCCCCTTGGTGCCCACAACTGGCCTGATGCATTCTAGGCCCCGGGAATGCATCTGCAGACTGGAAATTCACTGTTCTGTTCTCGGAGGTTTACGCTGCAGTCCTCCTTGCTGCTGCGTCCCATCTACGTGGGATGGCTGTTGTGCAGAAAAAAATTAATAAGCCAGGGTTGTTGGGAAAAATAATGTGAGAAGAAAGAAAGGCTAAAGAAGTGACGTTTCTCGAGCCTGGGAAGAGAGGCTGGAAAGGAGTATGTGGAACAGGTACTGTTGAAGCTGTGGAGGACCACCATATTCCGTCTCATCAAGAAAGCAGTGAAGGGGGGGCGCCTGGGTGGCTTAGTCGGTTAAGCGTCCGACTTTCACTTAGGTCATGATCTCGCGGTTCGTGGGTTTGAGCCCCGCGTCAGGCTCTGTGCTGACTGCCGGCTCGGAGCCTGGAGCCTGGAGCCTGTTTCAGAGTCTGTGTCTCCCTCTCTCTCTCTGACCCTCCCCTGCTCACGCTGTCTCTCTCTCTCTCTCCCAGAAATAAATAAAAAAAAAAAAAAAAAAAAAAAAAGAAAGCAGTGAAGGGGTCGATTTTTTGTTTCTGTAGAGTAATTCAGGTTAAGGATTTAGAGAGTTGTGATAATGCTCGCATTGTGACATATTGAAAATGGTTACCAGAGGAGTCAGTACAATCCCTTTCCTTGGTTTTCTTCTAGCAAGAGGGCCAAGGTCTCTGCCTAGGTCATTTGAGGTCATCCTTGCCCTGAAGGTCATCTTTTGTTGTTACAATATCCTCCCCACACACTATGGGATTAGATTTTCAGAGGAGTGTCTCTTCTTCCTGTCCTTTAGGGTGCTTATGACCTTTCAGTTCTCCCTGCAACCTGCTTCCTGTTCTCAAGAGAGTTTCTGGCCAGCTGCACAAGGGCAAACAGCCCCGAAACGGGCTGGGGCTGGGGTCAGGGTCAGCTGGCTGTGCAGAATGAGCCTTGCAGTTTGGTCCCTCCTTAGCCAGGCCTTGGCTTTGGGTGGCCTGTGAGACTTTCCAGAGATGTGGCTGCTATCTCTTTGGCCTGAGCTGTTGGGGCTACTGACTGCATTCAGGGATATGAGTTGCTCTCCACTCTGTACTCAGTAGAGCTTTGCTTAGAGGGAGGTCATTTAATAAGCTAGAATCTCCTCCTCTTTCCCTCACTCCTCTCTCCTATGGTTATCTTTATGTTTGCGCTCCTCATGGGACCAATCTGTACAGGTAGTGTTCTGGGGTTCAGTATTAACAGATAAATGGGTTTGCATTATGATGACCACGTGTGCCTCTCATTTGAATGCACATATTATAATCCCTATTTGACTGTAAGCCAAGCCATGCCTGGGCAGATAATATCATTTACTTTTTATTAAACCCAGAGATGTCAGATTAAGGCATGTACAGCGCTCTCTACTAAAATATCAGATATGCACAAGCATGGTTATTATATAAGCAAATGGCCCTGCTTTAGCTGGAGTGCTGGAGAGAGTACAAGTACTTCAGGTTTATTCTGGACTCTCACACTCCATCTGTCCAGCCCTCCTCCCACGGGAGCAGGTAAAGGGGCTTCTCTGTTCAAGCATACAAGCATCTCCCGAATGCTATGGGGGAGTTTGAACATGTCACTACTTAAGTTTTGAGAATTTAATTAAAGCTTCAACCCCGAGAGAAGATACTTGTTTTAATATATGTCACTGTCAACAACTATTAGAGATTCCCATGTGCCTACCTATCTCTGGTTAATTCCCCTCTGTTGATGTTATAATTAACACTGATCAGAACTGATGGTAGATATCTAAACAGTTGATGCTGACTTATAAAGTCTAGGTACCTTTATTTATATCTAGATATGAGTTCATGAAACTCAAATGTCAGTTGACATTTGAGACATTCCACATCTCTACCAAAAGCATTTCAAGTGCCTTAAGTGTTCACTGGCTGCAAGCTTCTGGGTTTCTTACAGGGCTTGTGCATAAAAACTCGCCCATGAGGTCTCAGTTATTTGTGGATAGCTCAAACTGAAATCAAGCTCTGAGCTTACCAAGGATTTTATTTTGAATTATTTTGACACCTTCATCAAACTGATAGTGATGTGCCTGTAAATTTTTATGCTAACCTATAAAATTTAAAGTGACATGACCAATAGTCGTCTTTCAAAAAAATGAGAACTGTTAATTTTAATGCCAAGAGTCTTGAAGGGGAGATCAATAAATCATCAAGGAAGCATCGTTCCAAAGAGGCAGTCAGGCCAAAGGATGGCTCGTCTCTGTCCTGTGGAACATAGCAATATTAAATACGGGTAATACTTCGTTTGTTTTGGGATTCAGATGCTTGAAATGTGTAGCAATTACTGCCCACTGATGCACGTCAGGTTTTTAATGAAGGAGAAGTCCAAACTGGTTTATTTGACAAGCATGTGTGATCTATAGGACATGTTCCATATCAGTAGAATATGTAGTTCTCTCTCTCCAGTGATGAATAAACAGCCAAGGTAAGCTTGCTGTCTAAATAGAATCCTTGTTTCTGCCATTCTCAACATAGCTTAACAGTCATTAGTTAGAAACCTGTGCCCTCCACATCTTCCTCATCTCTCAGCTGACATGTTTGCAGTGCACTGGGTTTGCAGTTCTTGGTTATACTCTATTGTCTAGCAATTAATTCTTGCTGGAAATAATGTTAATGGTGTATACATGGTATGGGGGAAGAACACTGTGTTAGGATTAGAAAGTCCAGTTTCAGCGATTCCCCCCTCCTCCCATTAGTTTTGAGATTTGGGGCAAGTCATGAAGAGTCTCTGAGGCTCCGCCTCCTCATCTGTAAGGCAGGATGATCCTGTGCGTCTCCCACTTTATACAGTTGTTGTCAGGTCCAGTGAGGCATGTGTTCCTGAAAGGACTTTGTATGGGGTAGAATGGAAAGTGCCACCCAGGGGCGGCAAGATTATCACGATCACTGCTACTGAGCATTTAAGTACGTGGCATGCACCTTCGTGGAGCACCTTAACTTTTTCTTTGAAAATTAACACGTGGTATTCCATTTTGTTCTATGACATTTGATGCAAAAGTTCTAGCAATTTTCTGGGATAGTCCTGACAGGAGTTTCTGAGCTTCCTTAAATGCATTGGCGATGAATAGGCTGTAGGTGTGTGCTGTGCTGGTTTGAGTCGATATATGGGCCCTACACTTTTTAATCCATTTAACTTTAAATCTGCAATGACTGCAGCAGCTTTCCGTAGTGATTTGAGTCTATTGTAAATATATAAACCGAGAGCAGATTTGCAGTGCTATCCCATAGATTCATAGACTCTCAGGGGCAAAAGTCTCTACCCTTGAGTTAGCTGCTCTACTTTGATGTCTGTGATTTGCATAGACTGAGTAATTGGATGGTGCTGAGAGCCAGATATTACTCAGGAGAGCTAGTAAGTACAGATAGCCTGGAGTGGTCCAGGATTTTGATGAAGGACTGGTGCCCAGGGTCCCCAGAATGACCTGAACCAGCTCGGGGCAAAGAAGGGAGGCTCAGGCAGAACAATACCGCAGTGGCGAATCCCCGTCTGTTTTGTGGAAGCACATGTGCTCGCTCATCCTGGGAGCGTGTATCTCCCTGGGGTATCCACTTGGGCTGTCCTGAAATCTAGCTCTTTGAATTTGTATGTATCTATGTGTAGGATTCTTGTTGGGGTTTCATCTGTTTGTGTACTTATATTGGTGACTTAGCTACATATATTGAGGATTTGGGGCTCCCTGTGTAGTTGAGTGCACAGTGAGATTTCATAAAAGGAAGTAAGCTGCAATAGTTCAATATGTTGCTCTACAAGGCTTTCAGATGAAAAACTAGATTGCAGCATCTCCGTACTGCCTTATCTGGTGAAGAGCACTGGCCTTGAAGATAGGCTTCGGGGCTTCAAATCTCAGGTCTGTGACTCATTTGCTGGGCCAGCTCAGGGAAGTGACTTGACTTCTCTCTGGCTCAGTTTCCACATCTGAAACTAGAGAAAGGGTTATACTTAATTCACTTATATAGGTTTTGTAAGGATGAAATAAGGCATGTACAATGCTAGGAGTAGTGTCTGAAATATAGTCAGTGCTCCATAAACGTCAGTAATTCTCAAACAAACGTTTTCATTGCTTCAATACACCCATAGGAAGGGATTATTTCCTCCCTAGTTGAGTATTACTGAACTGACTGTACTTTAAAAAATGTTACTTTTTTCCTGAGCAAAAGAAGTGAATGCTAGTTCTAATACTAAAATACAGTTAAACTTCAGAAGAAAATAAAAATACCTAGAGATCGCATTGTTACTTTTTCATATATTTTTCTAGTCCTCCATTCTGTGTTTATATGTACATGTTTTACATAATAAAAATCATATTGCATATTTAGTTTGTATTATTTTTTTCTTTTTTTTTGAATTTTATTTATCTTGAGAGAGAGAGTAAGCGTGTGTGAGCAGGGGAGGTGCAGAGAGAGAGAGAGAGAGAGAGAGAGAGAGAGAGAGAATCCCAAGCAGGCTCTGCACTGACAGTATGGAGCCTGACACGGGGCTGGAACTCATGAACTGTGAGATCATGAAACTGTGGCAAAATCAAGAGTCAGTAGCTTAACCAACTGAGCCACCCAGGTGCCCCTCCTTTTTTATATAGTATGTCACACATTCTCCAGGTAATTGCACTCTCTGTGGAACATTGTTAATGGCTAGATAGAATTCTAAAATACGAACGTATATTTTAGTAATCATTCCCTTGTTGATAGGCATTTAGATTGTTGACAGTTATTATTATAACTAATACTAATGAAATATCCTTGTACATAGATTTTTATATTTCTCATAGCTTTATGATAGCTTTCTAGCAGTAATGATTATTGACTAAAATAAATATAAACATTTCTATGACTCTTGTTGCATATTGCCTCATGACTTTGCAATAAGTTTGTTAAAATTTATGCTCTTAATTTACAGTTTATCAGCAATGTGTTCCTGTGAAACACCCCTTCACTAAGTTACCTAGGTGCTTTGAGTAAGGGACCGTCTCTGTGGAAGGGTGTGGCTGGGCACCACCCAGAGGCGCTTTCACTGTGAAGTTACCTCTGCGCTCCACTTGCTTTCGTACTACTTTGAATACACATAAAACTGAATATGCTTTAAAAATTGCATGGCTAATTTGAGATGATGGTTTTCCAGATGGTTTTACTTACTAAGCATCTCTGTGTTCCTAAGCCAGAAGCCCTGACAGCTTCTGACAATGAGGGAACGTTCTCTAATTGGGGAGAGTGAGGAATTCTGAAGTTTAGGCCTGAAATCTTGTAGATGGTTTTCATCTGACCAGAAGCACGGAGCCGGTGGGAAGGGCCTGGACCTGGAGTTAGCTTGGGTTTCAATCCTGGTTCTAGCACAGTTGTGTGATCTTGGGCATCTTGTCCGACTTGAATCTGTTTCCTTACCTAAATTTAAAATAGGAATACTAATAAATCTTGCAGAATTTTCATGAAGATTAGAGAAGGTAATGTTTATGGTGTTTGGTAAATGGTCGCTTTTATAATTGCTTCACAAAGTGATGTGACTCCCATGTTTGTGTCAGTAGGTTTTCTTATTGGACTTGGGAGCTTTGCATGCTTTTGCCCTGAGTTGGTCTCAATTTGGAATTATGTGACTGATGAGATTGAGGTGTGTGTGGAGACAGTATAGTGTACAGCCTCTTTAGCATATGACTTAATTAAATAAACATATCCACCCAGTGATTGGAGTGGCCATTCACTTAACTTCTGGATATTGAATACTTATTTCTCCAGGTATGGGGAGTTGGCTCTTGGCCTATACTAGCTCATTTACTCTTCAGAAATACCTTATGAGGTGGGCTGTGGGCTTCACATGAGGATATTTAGGCTCAGAGAGGCCCCCTCAGTTGGGTTGTGAGATTTAACAAATAAAAACACAGGAAATATTGCATGGGATGTACTTATATTAAAAAAAATGTTTGTTGTGTATCTGAAATTGAAATGTAACTTGGTGTTCTGTTTTACCTGACCACCCCACCCATCACTTCTGCAAGGTCATGAAAGCTGGGACTCAGATATTCCTCCATCTGAATCTGAAGCCCATGCTGTACCCTCTTACTCTGTGATGTTTCTATAAGAAATCAGAAGTAGAACTCAGCTGGGAAAGGTGAAGAAAATGTTGTTAGGTGGGGCTTAAAATCCTTCACCCGCTGTAAATTGAGAAGCTAAACTCAGAGACCCTTTTCTTTTTCACTTGATTGGTGGAAGAGAATTCCCTGTTTGGCCTAATGACTGGAAATGGAGACATCTAATGAGGTACCTATTTTATATGCCAATACTATGCTAGAACTAATCTGGAAAAGGCCCACTCTTTTCAAATGAGGATTTTAGGTAAGAAGTTAAAAATTCTAAAGCCATATGGTTTTTGTGGTGACCCAGTCAAAGAGAGCATCACCACCCCTTAAAACCTATTGACCTAGACTTTATACATGACCTTCTGCTGGGAGAACTCTGGGGAATAACTAGGGGGCAGTGTGTTAGTCATCCAGTGGCTCTTCCAACCCTAAAATAGGTGTTTCAGTAGGAGTCTTTCAAATGGGCTGCATAGAGAATTATTTGCTGCTGCTGAAGAATTGGATATTGAGTAATGTGTAGATATTTTTGAACTCTAAAAAATCCATGAGTTTTCCTTAGTGGTCACATGCATACTTGTGGGCCGTGCTTGCTTTCTAAAAGCTTGTCTGCCTGCTCTGTGGAGCTACTAAGTGATTCCATTCCATTCAGGATAAACCTGAGGCACTAACCATCGCTGTGGTGGTGGGTTTCATGTGTGAGTCTGGGGAGCTGTGAGGGTGAGAGGGTCAGAACCATGAAGAACCTATTGGGAGAAAACTCCCTGTGGATGAGGAGGGGCAGGAGCAGTTTGTCCCCTTTCTCTCTCTTGACCCTGCCTTGTGTTAGCATCACAAGATTGTGGTAGGGAATCTTTAGAAGGGAAAGGGTAGGGAGATTTTTCCCAGACTCCCTTGGGAGCAGTTCGGCCTCCATCTCTTTCATGGACACAGTGAGAAATTGACCAAAAGATGGCTTTTGGTTTTCAGGTAGCTTTGGTCCTGGTAAGTCAGAGGGATTAGAAACCCATCACTTGGCACAAATTTTGTGTTATGGGAACACTATTGTCTTTTTGTGTAAGATTATCTGGTAGCATTAAGCATTTGGATTATTTAACAGGAGTGGGTATTTATGAGATAACTTAAATTTGGGGGTACCACTCTACATTCAAAGTACTGATTCATTCAGGTTAAACAAGGAACCCCACTGCATTTCTGTGTTGATGTAAAGGATTTCAAGACTAATAACCATAGGATGATAATAATAATGTAAAATAATTGATTCTAAGCACTTTATGTGTATTAAATTCTTGCAATAAGGTTTGAAGTGGGAACTCTTATTATGCCTATTGTGCAAATAAGGAAACCAAGGAGCAGACCATTTAAATAACTTGCCCATGGACACACAGATGGTTGGTGGCAGAGTCAGGATTTGAACCCAGGCAGATGGGCTCCTAAACTCTTAAAAAAATTTTTTTTTACATTTATATATTTTTGAGAGACAGAGTGAGACAGAGAGTGAGCAGGGAGGGTCAGAGAGAGAAGGAGACACAGAATCTGAAGCAGGCTCCAGGTTCTGAGCAAGGGTTAAGTACAGAGCCTGATGTGGGGCTTGAACCCACAAACTGTGAGATCATGACCTGAGCGAAAGTCGGGTGCTTAACCAACTGAGCCACCCAGGGGCCCCTCCTAAACTCTTAACTGCTATTTTGAGTCAGTGTATATGTCGTTATCTCTATCATCTCTATCTCTATCTCTATCTCTATCTATCTCTTTATATCAGATGCAATCTTGCAAGAAGGATATCCTAGTTAAGTACAAGTACATATATCTTTGAGATTCAGATTTCTCAGAGTATTTAAGAGTAAACAGTGGGTTTTGCAAATTGGGTGAGGGGCATGTCAGTTGGGAAACAGGTGAATAGGAATTGGAGTAGAGCTTGATACCTGGATGGGTTAGTGATCTGGGCTGGGTGGTCCTAATGGGAGTGGAGTAGAGGGGTTGATGCTGGCGTGTACAGAGTGGGTGGTAATGGGAGTCCCAGGGGCACAGCTGAAGCTGGAGAGAAGAAAATGGCAAAAGGCGCTGACAGAGAATTCTGGAGTAAGGGAGTTAATGCTCAGGATGGGGAGACCTAGTTAGAACTTTTAAATGCAAGACTACAGTAAATTGCTTTGTGAAAAACTGCCTGCCTGATTTGTTTGTCTGTCTACCTATCTCTGTGAAGAAGTTGATTAAAGCATGAAAATAGTGCTTATGTATATTTTAGGAAAAATTGTTCTTTAATAATTATGCTGGTTCATTCACTAAAAACGCTTTTTCAGACCCATCCTTGCTACTTACTTTACCCACAGGGATGTGATTTTTACCTGAGAAGTAGGCTTTACTGTCAAGTATTTTGAAACTGTCACCTCGTTCAATCTAAGTTGGAAACATTCCAGTCTTTTTATAATCATTGCTATGTTTGTGAGTGGAATAAGGACAAAAATCAAGGAAAAGCTTCAACACTGTCAATAATATGTGCTTACCCTGACTGGCACAGAAGTAGTGTTCAGAGTAGAGGACCACATGTAGCTTATTTTTTAATGGATTGTTTTTGCCTCGAATGGAGTGATGTTCGCTTCCGAGAGTGTGCGTGTCTGTGTGTGTGCTTCTGTGTGTTTCTCTCTGTGTGTGCATGTTCATTTTCTGCATTCAGCCTGCGTCACTACCATGGTAATCAGTGTTTCTCAATGGCCTCTGTAGGTGAGGAGGGTTTCTTTGATGGTTAAAGACCTACACTTCCCAGACATTAAATGTGCATAATGCCTGGGGGGTTTTAAGCCCTGCACTAAGCATGCATGTCTCATACCCAAAGTAGCCACAGCGCCTGCATTCCCACAATAGCGGCAGCCCTGAGCAGATGCTTCTAGTGTTCTTATCTGGCTGTGCTTTTCACTTTGGGACAAAGTTCTATAATCATATCTCATGGATTTATTTTCTCCACACTGCAAAGCCTGGATTGTGAAGATCTCCTCATGCCATAAAGGGCAGAATGAGCCAAGTTCCTGGGGCTGCTGAGGATTTCTTTGCCTTTTTATTTTTTCTTTTCCTTTTTGGAGATGTGTATCAGGAAAAGGCTTTGCCTTTAGAGGGAAATTTTACTGCTCTTGCCAATAATGTGTAACAATATTAAATTTAATGGCAGACCTTGAAGTGTATAAAAACTTAAGTCCAGAAAAAGGTAAGAGTCATACTACTAATTTTAAGGTAAGTGTAATAGTCCTAGTAAAAGATGATATATATTTCTTATTTTATCTTATATTTAATTAAGTTTAAATATTTATTTGAACTCTTGACAACATATTTGAGAGATTCTATTTCAGTATGAGATGTAAAGGTAAAGTATTTTTGATTAGGCAAAGTGTTGTTTTTTTTCTTGCAAATGTTTTACTTTTTGTAACAGTAGAATTTGTATGTTGATGAATTGGGAGTGCATTATAATAAAGCTGTCAGTGACAAAACCATTTATATTCTTAGGTTACAAGTGAAGGATATAGATCTGCTTAAAAATTTTATTTGCCTGACACCTATGAATAGTGAGTTTTAATTTGAACATTTCAAGTCTTATTCAGTTTGAATAATGACTAAAGCTGTATTTTAACTTTTTACAATAATCTGAATAGAATGATTCCCAATTTGTATCAATTAAAGGTAGTCATGGATAGTGAAAATAATTAGCTTTATAAAATGAAATGGTATAAGTGCTCAGCTTAGATAAAATGGAGGCACAATCCATGTATCATGTTCTTAGAGTCTGTCAGCTCCTGTAGCATATGAGAGAAACATTTGAAAGTATGAGTGAGGAAATTGGAAATTTAAAATAGATGGACACCGTTTCTTAAATTATAAGAAATATCCTGCCTGGTCAGACAGAATAAATGACATGTCAAGAAATGTCTTCTAAACTTGTCTTCACACTGAAATTCGTCTGTCATTTCAGATTATTCATGTGTGTCTACTCAAATGTAACTTTATCATGCCAGTGCTCCATCTGAGAGCCTGGCTGCAGATTGTTTCTAGTTCATGGTATCAACCTCAGTGTGTCTGTCATGTTCACAGTACCCGTGTTGATGCATCCTTTTTATTCAAAATATAAGTTAGATCATGGATGAGATTTCCTGAGCACAGCTGAGTTTTCTAAGCCTTGGAAGGACCTTTTTATATAGAAATAGGGTAGGACTTGGGGATTTGGTTAACTCAATATGCAATTTGTCAGGAGGATTTTCCATTTAGAGTTTTGTCTTATATGTTTGGCAACTCTTCTATATGCTGAATTATAGGAGTAAATTGAAATGCATAGCATACTGTCAAGATTCTCTTGCTTTGCACATCAGGGAAGCAATGATGAAAATGACTTCTATCACTTTGACCATATAAGTAATCTTTAAGATTGAATTAAAGTTAAAATGAAACAGTATGAACATTTGGAATGAGCTTTCCTCATAATATAAGGTTTTAAGGTAGATGAATTTAAGGTATCTTGTTTCAGAGTAGATATTTTCACATACAGATGGTCTTACCAGAGATTTTTTCATGAGCATATATTTCATATGTTACTTAACACATTTCCATTTATTCAGTTTAATGATTCATTTTGCTGAGTGAAAAATTTTTCTCTACTGCCTGCCTATCTTGGTATTAATCTTAGTGGATAGCAAGACTATTTTTAAAAAAATCTTTCTTCTGAATTCCAGAACAGTTTTAAATAATACATCTTAGATTAAAGAGATCAATTCCATTTCAGAGTGTGTTAAAATTAGTAGATTCTAATTTTCATCAAACCTGACTTGTATTTATTATTAAACAATGTTAGTAGATGTGGTTTCAAATGATGGGGATATAAAGTTGAAAAATGTTCTTTGAGAGCCAGAAACACCAAAGAGAAGAAACCTGAGTTTTGATGGCATATCTGTAGTCTTAAAACTGTGTTATGTCTAAAACTCATGTTTGCTCCTGTATTGTGTATTTATGTATATACTTAGGGAAATATTATTAGCCTCAGAATTTAGTATAATGTAATAAGCCTCTGAGTTGGAAGTCCTCTCAATTCTTACAACATTCAGTACCGTAAGATACTTGAATTACAACATAAAAACAGAAGTCAGAAGAAGCTTTAGGCATATAAGGCAAGTGTTTTTATAATCATGTGTCTATGAATCCCAACTTCCTTTTTAGCAACTAGAGATAATACTACTTCTTACTTTAGAAGGTTGTTATGAGAATTACTAGTATAATGCCTCTGAAAGCATTTGGAAGATGGAAGGACCACAGAAATATAAAATGATATAATTATAGAAATAAGGTTAATGCACATTTTATCTACTTTAATTGAAGAGAAATTGTACTTGTTTTTATTTGCACTCCAGAGTGCAATAAAAAAACAATTTGACCTAGAACCTTGGTAGCATCTGCTACTAATTTTCCCTTTGGCTTAGTATAACCTACATGACAGCAGGATGTACACTGTGTATTGAATACCTTATGCTGTTGTCAATGTAGGAGTGAGTCCTAGATTTCTAGAGCAGGAAGAAACCATAGCAATCTTACTCTTTTAAGGAGAAAAAAAAACCCACACAGACTGCACAGTTTCCTCTGTGACATGAAGTAGATCTGTGGCTGGAATTGAGCCCTCTAATTCCTGTCTCATGATGGCTGGACCTACTCTTTTTAATGATACAGATTTTTCCTTTTTGGAGATGCTAAGCATTTTAGATACTTGTGATTTCTCTCTTTATGTCATTTGAATTCTTTGTACAAGAGAGAGGAAAACTGAGAGTTTCTCATGGAATCCATAACTGCTAATAGTTAATTGGTACAATCAAAGATCTATTGAATGATATATGTACAAAGTGCTGGTAGGGGATATGAAAGTGAATAAAAGTATTAATCTTTTTTTCAGTAATTCATAGTATAGTGTAAACACATGCTTATATCAATGTAATTATGGTAGCATTGTAATAGAGGAACATTCCAGTAGTAGCTTGAGCATGGAGAAGTAAGCCAAGAATTTCTGGAGGTTGAAACATTTGAACTAAGCCTCGAAGAATAAGAAGGATTGTATCTGGTAGATAAGCAAGGATTGAAAATGAAGAAGTAGGCCAGGGCCGGGTGTTATACTAAAGACCTCATAATCCAGGCTAAGAAATTTGAACATTATCCTCCATCCCTCATCCCCCCCCCCCCCCCCCCCCCCCCCCCAGGAGCCGGTTTTAAACTCTGGAGAGATTAATCTGATTTGAATTTCAGAAAGATCTCTCTGACAACAGTTTAGACACTGAGGGGAGGGACAAGGCTAGAGCAAGGGAGACCAGAAGGCTGTTAAAGTAAATAGGTGAGGATACAATGGTCTCAAGTTACTCCCTGATTAGAGCTGCTTCTTCCTCTGTATACACCTTTTGTCCAATCACTGTCTTGCAATTGGAATATATTAGCTACCAGTAGGTAATGACCTGATGTGAAATTTAACATTTCTGCTCTACCTTATTGTAGTACCACAGGAACTTTTTCTTGCCAGTTTCTCCAAGCAGGATCTTCCTCTTATTTTGAAAGATGGTTGGCTGCTTTCGGTAGGCACGCTCAGTCTGAATGTCTGCCTTCTTCTGAAAAAAAACTTATATTTTCTTATTTTTAAAAACAGTTGAAAATCTCAAACACAGTAGTATAAAAGAACTAGTACAAAAAGTATGATTTCTTCTCTTAGACCTCTTTACCTCTTCCCCAAATAAATTACTTTTAACTCTTTTACTATGCTGTTTGTAGGGGTTTTAGTGTTACTTTCATGCCTCCATATGATTATGGTTACTCTACTAACTCTACTACCTCTTGATTTTTCAATTTTTGTTATTCTCTGTTGATTTTCTTCTATGGTAGATGAGGAATTAGCCCACCAGTAGCATCCCCACATCTCTTTCAGTTAATTTATTGGTTGACTATCTTTGTAACTTCAACAACTCACTTAACATTTTTTCCTGCTCTGCCAAATAGAAATACTCTACTTAGTGACCATAGTACTCCATTTACCCATTCTTTCTTTCACTTGTCTCTCCTAACTTCTTTCACATATAATTTTTTTAAGTATTCATCGTTACTCTTTCCATGTTTCAATCATATGTTGATTTTAAAAGCTTAATATCTATAAGCAGAGTTTACATACTATGACTGCATGAAATTATATTATGACTATATAAATGTTCATCAGAGCAAGTAATCACCTAATTTAATTTTAATTGCTTAATTTCAATTAAGGATACTGCTTTAGAACATGGTATCTGAGGGAAAGATTAGATTCTGGAGATTTCTGTACCAGATGATGGCATCAAATTCATTAGAAAAAAACTGAGTGCCTAAAAGTAATTTTGACAACTAGCAATCTTCATCATAACTCAATGAGATGACTATAGTTGTTATCTCCACTTTGGGGATGATGAATCTGAGGTACAGAGAGAAAAATAACCTGCCCCAGACCATAGTGTAATTTTGTAATTGGTAGAGCTGACTTTTGATCCTGTGAGCAGACTTTGGAGCCTGGACTTGCAGTCATGTTCTCTCTCTTAATGATACTATTGCTTTCTTGGAGTTGGTAAGATAAATAGGCAAAGAACAATTGATTGTCTTCTCTGTTTAAAAGAAAAAAAAAGCATCACCATTTCTGTAAAGCCATCTTGTTTAAATTCTGCTTTCTGCATATGCTGTTCCCTTGAGTAAATGGACTTGCAATGAGTACTTCCTGATTCAGAGACTGAAGAGTTGTGAGGCAGATAACTAGGGTTTGGTGTGGGAAAGCAGTGGGGTAAGAATGGTTAGGGTGGAGCCAGATCATGCAAAGGTTTTTTTAGTTTTTAAAAATTTAGAAATTTTAATTTATTTTTTAAAAGTTTTTTTTTTCATGTTTGTGTATTTATTGAGACAAAGAGAGAGTCCCTGTGAGGCGAGGAGCAGAGAGTGGGAGGGAGAGAGAGAATCCCAAGCAGGCTCTGTCCTGTCAGCACAGAGCCCACCAGCATAAGGCTTGATCTCATGAACTGTGAGATCATGACCTAAGCCAAAATCTAGAGTCAGACTAGCTATGCGGGTGTCCTCAAGCAGGGTTTTTAATATCCCCCTGAGGAGATTGGGCTGGATCTAATGAAGAAGGAAAGAAGATGATAAGCTTCGGAGTTGATGGGTGATATAAAAGTAGCATTTTAGGACAAAAGACTGGTATTTTAAGAAAAAAAGTGGTATTGGGGGCAGAAAAAAGAAATACTGTGAAGGACTGATAAAGGGTCCTGCAATCTATATGAGAAATTGGTTCAGGCATATTCAGGCCATGAACCCTAGTCATTGAGGTTTGGACAATCCATTACTATCTCTAATTACTTGTCAACAACACAGAAGCTATCATGAGGGATCTAGAGTTACTTCAGCCGTCTCTTTGAAGGAAGGTAAGTGATTGTTTCTATTGATCTGTTTAAAGAGTAAGTCATGTTTGTAGATGTGTGTAATATAAGGTTTTCATCTAATCCAGTGATCTGTTGCTCCTTACTTTTTTTTTTTTTAATGGTTTTATTTATTTCTAGGAGAGAGAGAGAGACAGCATGAGCAGGGGAGGGTCAGAGAGAGAGGGAGTCACAGACTGAAACAGGCTACAGGCTCCAAGCTGGCAGTCAGCATATAGCCCGACACGGGGCTCGAACCCACGAACCGCGAGATCATGACCTAAGTGAAAGTCGGACGCTTAACCGACTAAGCCACCCAGGCGCCCCTGTTGCTCCTTACTTTTGAAAATCAGTGTCAGTATTGTCTGGTTTTCCAGGCAGGGTGTGAAAAGAAACTTCACATATACAGCCAGGGGTCTGAGGCACCCCTCCCCTCAAATGCAGATAGGAAATCAGAAGAGAAGGGACAAAATAAAAGACCCCTTTAAAGGACAGTGGTGTTACTCTCTCTTTGGTAGTTTCTCTTTGCACATTTTTTCTCTCGTGTCTAAGTTCATTCATCATTATTTGCCTGTTTCTTTATTCTTTATTTTGAATGTCCAAAATTATACCTGATGACTATCTTTTAAGAAACCAAGAAATATTGATTTATATTAAGTACTAAGTAAGATTTCTCCTTGGCTTTCTCACTCCTCCGATGTAACCACATTTGATACTTTCTGGCATGTGGACTTGCATTCTTCCAGGAGTGTGTGTACACGTGTGGACACACATAGAGGAGCCACACCATAGTGCAGGTCTCACAGGGGATTACATTTTTATGTGATCAACAAGGACGATGAAAAACATAAATCATGTGGGCCATTTCATCACCTACCTTCCTCTTTCTACTTGTTGATCCCCCATATGAACATGAGATTAGGACTTCAGCCTGGACTTAGTAACTAAATGCCTTTTATACTGTGAGCAGTCTTGGTGTTGAGGTTTTTTGTTTAAAATTTTTTTTAATGCTTGTTTATTTTTTTGAGAAACAGAGTGTGAGCAGGGGAGGGGCAGAGAGAGAGGGAGACACAGACTCCAAAGCAGGCCCCAGGCTCTGAGCTGTCAGCACAGAGTCTGATGCGGGGCTCAAATCATGAACCGCAACATCCTGACCTGAGCCGAAGTCGGACGCTCAACCGACTGAGCCACCCAGGTGGCTCTGGGCACTCAGTCTTCTGCTGGTTGTGATCACTCTTCCACAAAGTCTTCCTTTTAGTTTCTTAATTTCTTTGCTTTAGTTTTCTTATTTCCTTTCTCTTTTCACAGAAATAAAATTTAGAATATATTTGATTTATAAAACAAATGTGAGTCCATGAAGATAAGATCCATGGTTGGTATTACTCTGGCTCTGATGTGTATTAGCTGCAAGATGTTGGAGCAGCTAATGCTGCCTGCCTCTTATGTTGCACTATGGGATCTTTCTAAGATGCTTTCCATGATTTTTCTTGTTCAAAGTGCAGAGGAGTATCATTAAGAACAAACCCAAAGTTGGGCACCTGGTTGATTCAGTCGGTTAAGTGCCTGACTTCGGCTCAGATCATGATCTCACGGTTTGTGGGTTTGAGCCCCGTATTGGGCTCTGTACTGACAGCTCAGAGCCTGGAGCCTGTTTCAGATTCTGTGTCTCCCTCTCCCTCTCTGCCCCTCCCCAACTTGCGTTCTGTCTCTCTCTCTCAAAAATAAGTAAACATTAAAACAATTAAAAAAAAAAAAAGAACAAACCCAAAGCAACACATATATTGGCAGGTCTGGTAAAAGCCCTGAAGATCATAGAGAATGACAAACCAGTGAATTCTAAAGTTGTCAATAGTCAGTGCAAATAATGTCTGCAGGCCCTGGCTAACAGTCTTTTTCTATTCAGTGGGTGGATATCACCCTTATTTGAAGAGAGAGTTCAGTTTTGGTCACTGCATTTAAAGAAGGTGTTGGGGAAAGTGGCATATCATAATGAATAGCAACAGAATGGAAAATGCGTCCTTTCCATAGGAATAGATCTAGTTTAAGGGACTGGATGTAACATTTCATGGTTGAACCATTTAGTTTTATAATTCTGTGGTTTCTAGCTTTTGCTTTTCTTTTTCTACTTTTAAATTTCTTCTTTTGACTAATATGTGTTTTTATTCAATTCCATTGCTTTACTGTGCTACTTTGTTCTGTCTTGTTTTGTTTTGTTTTAAAGAGAGAGTGTGCGTACATGAGTTGGGGAGGGGCAGAAGGAGAGCCTATCTCAAGCAGCTTCCACGCTCAGCATAGACCCTGATGAAGGGCTCCATCCTCTGACCCTGAGATCATGATCTGATCTGAAATTGAGAGTCTGACACTTAACCAATTGAGCCACCCAGTTGCCCTGTCCTACCTCTGTATCTTGAATTCATTTATTATTGTCTTTTGGATATAATTTTAAGTTTACACTTCTTTGTTCAATTTCTTTAATTTCTCATTTACTCAACACTTCATTTACTTTCTTGTTTTTTATTCATATTGCTATAATCTTCCCCTATTCTCACACATAACCTGTTCTATTTTTTACTTTATCATTTCTTTGTTTCTTTGTATCCCTAATGACATAAGAGGGACGCTGGTATCAGGGTGAGCCCCAGAAGTTCTAATCCAGGGTTTCTTCAGTGTTCTGGTACAGTGCGGGGACAGTATGGAATTTGGAGTAAAATAGCAGCAGGAGACAACTAAAAGGTCTAATGACAGCTTAACTTTTTAGGCAATCACCTGCGTCAATTTTTCTGGCACTGATTGTCTTCATTTTAAAAAATAATGATTCTGTACCTTTCAAAGAACTGTGAAGATTAACAAGATGATGTGTGTGACAAGTCTTGCCCAGTGGTTGGTACATAAGCCTTAATTATATGTTACATCTTTCCCCTTGTTTTAATATTTGTGATGTGCATGCACACACATTCCCCTTTCTCTCCAGATTGACAGCCTATATCAGTTTTCTGTTTGTATTTTCCTCTGATCCTTGCGTACTTACTCTTTTTGCCTAGCTCCTACATACCCAAAACCAAAGTCAAACGGATGACAAAGATGCAAAATAAAAACATCAGGAAGCAATAAATCAAACAAATCCTTAGTTGATTTTGATTAGCAAGACAGCTTATTATTTAGAGTATGTAAATGTGGAAGCACATTACCCACTCAATTTTGATAATCACAGCTTACCCACAATACTCAATATCCCCTAAAAAGAACTAATATTTAATCATTTGTTCTAACTTCTTTCATGTTGTTTTTCAAATCAAAAAGTCACTCAGCTTCTAATCACTTAGACTATTGCATAAATTAGGCACACTGTCCCTTTACTAAAGATGACTTCTAAGTGTTATGTGTTTAGAATTTTTCACAGGCCAGAGAGGATGCTTTAAAAAATACAAAAAAAGAGCTGAACATTTGTTTATCTGTGTTTCAAAAATTAAAAGAATGAGATTGTTTGTTTGTTTTACCTTACCCGACAGGCAAAGGATTAAAAACAAAAAACAAAACAAAACAGATGATATCTAGTATCAGCAGAGGGATGTGAAAGTGGGCACTTTCTGTACTGCCAGTGGGAATTTGAATTAGTGTTTCTGGATGGCAGTTTGACAGTAAACAAACCCTTTGGCTGAGGGGCTTTACTTCTGGAAGCTAGCCCTATAAAAATACTTGCACATTTACACAAAGATATGGTGATAGGAATTTTTATTGAAGTTTTTTTTATAATAGGAAGAAAAGGTGAACAACCTAAATGTACACTGATAGATAGGTTTTAGTTTTTATTTTATTTATTTACTTTTTAGGAGAGAGAGAGAGAATATATGAGCAGAGGAGAGGAGCAGAGAGGAAGGGAGGGAGGGAGAGAGAGTGGGGAGAGAGAGAATCCCAAGCAGGCTGATACTGTCAGTGCAGAGCCCTGTGTGGTCTTGATCCCACACCTTGGCATTATCATCTGAGCTGAAATCAAGGGTCTGATGCCCAATCAACTGAGCCACCCAGGTGCTCCTGTAGGTGGTTTTCTTCCTAATGCCTAAATGTATGTGCATTAAAAAGGTAAAGTAAGCCCAGGAGTTTATGTCTTGAACTAGTAGTACCGGTTATCTTTGACTGTAGTATTATGTATAATTTTCTTCTTCATACTTCTTTATACATTTATTTAGCACATATTACATCAATAGAAGATAAAAATCAAATCTGCTTTAAAAATCTGATTACATGCAATAAAACCAAACCAAACTAGTCTTTTACTGGCTCCCAGCTATGCTCTGGTTAGGCCAGTGCTATCCTGAGACACTCGAGGTGGTCTTGCTGCTTCCAGACTCTTCCTGTGGTTCAGCCGCTAATTGCTGTCTCTTGTTCTTTACCAGTCCTTTCTCTTCAGTGTTGGCCCTTCCCAATGTTTATCTTTTCTGCCTCTCCTTCTACGGCTTTGCTAGTTTACTATCAAACCATTTAGAGCAATTTGTTCTTTCTTGAAGGCATCCTTTTTTTTCTTGATATTTCCTGTGTCAGAGGTATGATCTCTTCTGCTCATTAGCATGGTAAACTCATCTTCTATGCCTCTGCTGTAATAGTTAAGGCAACACTAACTATTGTAACATTCCTAAAGCTGTGTATTTCTGGGGCTTAATACACATTTCTTGATGCTTTCAAAGGGGGTCCTGGATGAGTGCTCTTTTCCAGGTGGTGATTCAGGGGCTCAGGCTCCTTCTGTCTTGGGGTTCTGCTGGTGTCAACATATGACTCACAAGGTTACTCAAGGTGTGTCTTCTTTCCAGGCAACTGAAAGGGGAAAACAAAATAGGGAATCATGTGCAGATTTCTGTGAGGAAGTTTTTAATGGGAAGTGCCTAAATTCTATTGTCCAGAACCTAAGCACATGGCGAGACCCAACCAGAAAGGAGTGTGGGAACTGTGGTCTGATGTGTGCCCTGGAGGAAAAGGAAATGAGTTCTGGTGAACACATGGTAATTGCTGCTTATGAGGCAGAAACTTAAGTCCTAGTTCCAGTCCTAGCTGTGTGATGTCTTAAAGTTATTGCATTTATTTGAACATTAGTTTTGTTATTTATAAAGTGAGGATTAGAAGATCTGCTTACTACAAAGTATTGGTATAAAGATTAAATTTTGAGTCATCAGACATGAAATAGCTTCATAAATTTTGAAATATCATGCAAATACAAGAGGGACAATTTCATGAACATAGATCTCACTGTTTTGCTTTTTTAAAAAAGTATACCTGACAGGAGATTAGACCAGGAATTGTCAAACTATACCCTGTGGGCCAAGCCTGGCCAACTGCCTACTTTTGTAAATAAAGGTTTATTGGAACACAGCCATTTTTAATAGTTTATGTATTTTCTAAGGCTGCTGTTGCATTACATGCAAAGTTGATTGAGGGCCACAGAGACTGTATGGCCTGGAGAACCTAAAATGTTTACCATCTGGCTCTTTACAAAGCTGCCAACCTTTGGACTAGACTATGAGTGTCTGAGGTCTTATTCATTTGTGTTTAGTAGTGTCTGAGATGTAGCAGATGCTCAGGGAATCTTTACTAAGGGGTTGAAATCTCTTTTTGAAGCCCCGTAGTTCAGAAATTATGCAGCTGGAAGGCAATTTCAGAAGGAAAGATGCCGCTCTACTAAAGTGGATGAATACTGTAGGTTCCTTTGCACTCTTTGAATAGCCAAATAGCCAAGTAATCAGGCTCCCTGAGTTCAGTCCCAGCTGAATCCCCTCTGTTGTGCCGCCTTTGCCAGGTTCTTTTCTAAGCATAAGCAAATGCCCCTTCTCATCATTATAATTGGAACCGTCATCAAACTGTTTATAGCACATCACTATTCAACTCATTATGGTTGGCAAATATTAAATGAATGATTATTGCAAGGAGTTAAGGGCAGAGTAATGGATGGTTGACTAAGAAATGCTTTGATATTGTAAGTGCACTGTCTCATTGTTTGTTTTTGCTTGTTACATAGCCTGACTTTTGCTAGTTTGAAGATACAACAGCCTGAACAACGGCAGTGCAAACTTGATAGTAACTCTTTTTCTCTAGTGATTGGCAAAATAAGAGTTTCTCTCAGCCAATCAATATGAATTCAGCATTTAACATGTAGAGATATTAAGCTAGATGATGGAGGGGAGGTTTATTGAGCTAACATTTATTGATGCTCAGTAGCTGTTATGCATCATGCACTGTACTACGTTCCAAGGATGGTAAGATTAATAAGCCCATCATCCCTGCTTGAGGTACATGTAGCTTAGTGAAAGAAGATATATTTAAAAAAAAAAAAGGGCACATCTATCCTTACCTTTGAGAGACAGGGAGAATTTTGCAGGGAGATACTTTTATAGATATTAATATCTGGAGTAGCAGTCTCTTCAACTGTAATAATCAGGAGGTTGAATACTTTGGCTGGCTTATGGAAAGTAGGGGAGAGGGCAGAAGAAGAGAGAGAATAAGGGAACAAAAGATTTCAGCAGTTGGTTAATGACAGAACTGGGTCAAGATTTACTTTTCCATGCATATTCTTAGTTACCCAAATCTAACCAAAGGCACTTGCCTAAATTGATTAAATCACATGTTACAAAAGAGCTGTTTTTGCAGCTATGTTTAGCATACCCAAACTTGTAGCTTTCTCTTTTGTCTGTTTGTTTGGAGCAGTTGGATTTTCAAAGGATGCAAAAACACAAGGTATAGACTTACAAAATCTGTGTAGAATTTAGCAGTTGAAAATACCTGGTATGTTGGCTAAGAAATGTGCCGAACAGGAACAATGTCCTACATGGAGTCTATGCACAATAATTGTTTATTGATAAAATTTTTGGAGTTTTGCAATTGGAATGAAAGATTTCATATCCCTTTTAATTACAAGAAAAGGGAGAAAGAAGTACATAAACAGGGACGATCAATGAGAGATGCCTGCATGGCTTAATTGGTTAAGTGTCCAGGTCATGATCTCATGGTTTGTGAGTTCAAGCTCCACATCGGCTGACAGCAGAGCCTGCTTTGGATCCTCTGTCCACCTCTCTGCCCCAACCCCATTTTTCAAAAGTAAATAAACATTAAATTTTTTTTTTTTTAAAGATCGGTGAACACTTCAGAGTTCTCACTGGGGCTGAGATTTTGGTTGCAATGCATTCTCTTTTCCCTCTGGCCTCCTGCTTTGCTAGTCTCAGGCTTATCATAAAAGATTTGAGATTATGGCAGTAGTTCCTCTAATTCTTGTGAATGTCTCTATCTTAAGCTTATCTAAGCAGTGCTTTTAAGGTCTTTATTGAACTATACAGGTGATGTCTATCATCACCTCCCAGCCCCACCCCATCTGGGATCTGGAGTATGACAGCTCCAGTTTGGGTCAGTTGTTAGGCTATAAATTCTGCTGATTCACTAAGGGGACCATCCTCCCCTATTCTTCAACATGCTGGTTCTTCATGTGGCATTATGTTTGAAAACTGCAGGCAGATAGGGATTTGGGCTATATGGAATGTTCTGCAGAGCACATCAGACCTGTGTTATTTGGTAAATTTCATATGAAATTGAATTACCTATGAAGTCACCCTAGAAGAGCCACTCATTCTAAGGTAACATAGGAAAAATAAAATTGTCAATTTATTTTCCAAGGAGTGATTTCTTTTAAACAAGGAGCATGTTGATTTTCTTTTAATAATGTAAAATTCAAATGCACAATAAATGAGACAAAACTCATGAGACTAATATGGGTAAACAAGTAGAAGAATTATTTTAGCCACCCAGCCCTGCCACTCGACTCCTGCAGTTGCTGAAATAATTTAGCTAAAGTTCAGGTGCATCTGTAGTTAAAGTGCCTCTGATATTAGGATGTTAGGAGAAAATATGTTTCTCTGGGACAGAAACAGTATATTTTCCTTCATAAGTCTCTACATTCTTTAGTATAGTGTTGTATACATGGCAGGTTTCTAGGGGCTAAACTATTGAAAAGCCTTATAGTGTGAGAGCCTGCTATGGCTGGCTGGAAATAGCCTTGGAGTTTTCTGCTGCAATGTCAATTTCAGATGCCTTTAGTTTCTGCACCATTCTTAAGAATTTCAGAATTTGTGCCGAGAGCTAGTTTGGAGAGAGAATAGGTCTGTAAAAAGTGGCTGTTGACTTCTGAAAAGAACAGTAGTTTACCCCAAAATGGTGTGTTCAGATGGTCACAGGTCTACACTTTTAAGAAAAGTGACTGACTTTTGGGGGCGCCTGGGTGGCTCAGTCGGTTAAGCATCCGACTTTGGCTCAGGTCGTGATCTCATGGTTTGTGGGTTCGAGCTCCGTTTTGGGCTCTGTGCTGACAGCTCGCTCAGAGCCTGGAGCCTGCTTCAGATTCTGTGTCTCCCTCTCTCTCTGACCCTCCCCTTCTCCTGCTGTCTCTCCCTCTCAGAAATAAAGAAAACATTAAAAAAAAAAAAAAGAAAAGAAAAGTGTGACTTTTGGACCACCTGGGTGACTCAGTGGTTAAGCATCCGACTCTTGGTTTGGGCGCAGGTCATGATCTCGCAGTTTGTGAGTTCCAGCCCTGAATTGGGCTCTGTGCTGACAGTGCTTTGGATTCTCTCCCTCTCTCTCCTCCTGCATGCACATCCTTGCGTGCTCTCTCTCTCTCTCTCTCTCTCTCTCTCTCTCTCTCAAAATAAATAAACTTTTAAAAAAAGTCTGACTTTTGATTGTGTTCAGCCTATTAGGCCCTGAGGACCGTGACACAGAGTGGGCAGCACTTTCATCAGGGGTGGGTGCTTTCTTGAAGGACCCATGCATTCTAGAAGACTTCTGGCTTCCCCATCAATGGGTGTAGGTAGTGAAGCAAAGAAATGCTTTCCATGTTGATTAAGTCACATCGTAGACCCTTGGCATACCAGTGTCAAATAAAGCAGAAGGGTCTTTCCTCTAATGACTGACTGACTGATGTTTGAAAAGGATTAGGTGTGAATAACACCTCACCCCTGGCAGATACTCAGGAGCAGGAAAGGATATTCTGAAGTTTAGAGCTCCTGAAGGCTCCTTGGTTCTTCAGATATACTCCCTGTTATCCTGACAGACTAGGAATTTCAATGACTTGTGTCCAGTGTCCTTCGTGCTTCAGTTCCATTACTTCCTGATGCTTTGAAGAAGCTAGGGAGGCTTTTTCCAGTGGTGGGTAGATGGTGAAAGGCTCCACACATTTCCAAATGGTGCTGATGGGATAGCTACGGAGATAGTTTGGATGTTGCCGTTGAGTGTAGTACTGCTTCTTTGAGCTTTAACTCCTGACAAGTAGATAAGTTGATTCCGTGGTCTGCTGGGTAATTATGTGTTCTGAGTAAGATTAACTTCTTAATTACTTCTAAAGGAGAAGCTGTAATATTGAACTGTGATTGCTTTTGGCAGGCAGCCAGAGAGAAAGCATAATTAAATGTGTGACTACTTCTTTCCAACTATGGAATGCATACTTCTAGGTGGATTATTTAACCATTGGAGCAAGGCAGATTGAAGTAGTTGCATCAAAGATGAATCGAGATTAACTATAGAAACAAACTTCTTTATTTAAAAATTTTTTTTTAAATTGTTTTATTTATTTGAGGGGCAGGGCAAACAGAGAGGGGGACAGAGAATCCCAAGCAGACTCCATGCGGACAGCAGATAACCTGATACAGGGCTCGAGCTCAGGAACTGTAGGATCGTGATCTGAGCTGAAGTTGGACGCTTAACCCACTGAGCCACCCAGGCACCCCAGAAACAAACTTCTTTTATTTATTTATTATTCATTCATTCATTCATTCATTCAGGAGCTGAGAAGGGGCATAGAGAGAGGGAGATACAAAATGCAAAGCAGGCTCCAGGCTCTGAACTGTCAGCACACACCCTAAACTGGGGCTTGAACCCACGAACCATGAGATCATGACCTGAGCCAACGCTGGATGCTTAAATGACTGAGCCACCCAGATACCCCCAAACTTCTTTGAAATCCAGTTTTATTGGGGCGCCTTGGTGGCTCAGTCGATTAAGCGTCCGACTTTGGCTCAGGTCATGATCTCATAGTTCGTGGGTTCAAGCCTCACATTGGGCTCTGTGCTGACAGCTAGCTCAGAGCCTGGAGCCTGCTTCCGATTCTGTGTCTCCCTCTCTCTCTGACCCTCCCCTGCTCATGCTGCCTCTCTCTCTCTCAGAAATAAATAAAATATTGTAAAAAAAAGTTTTTAAAAATAAAAAATAAGTATTTTTTAAAATTTTTGCTAAAAATTTTTTTTTTTTTACAAATAGTTTATTGTCAAATTAGTTTCCACATAACACTCAGTGCTCATCCCCAAAGTGCCCTCCTCCATGCCCATCCCCCCTCCCCCTACATCCATCAGTCCTCAGTTTTTGTCAGCATTCACGAGTCTCTCATGGTTTGCCTCTCTCCCTTTCCCCCACCATTTCCCCCCTTCTTCTCCCCCTTGTTCCTCTGTCAAGTTTCGCTAAAAACTTTTTAAATGTTTATTTATTTTTGAGAGAGAAACAGAGAACAAGCCACTCAGGTGCCCCCAAACTTTAAAATCAAGTTTATTTTATTTTATTTGAATTTTTATTTAAAAGATTTTTAATGTTTATTTTTGAGGGAGACCCAGAGCACAAGTGGGGGATGGGCACAGAAAGGGAGAAAGAGAGAATCCTAAGCAGGTTCTGCACTGTCAGCGCAGAGCCAGATGTAGGGCTCAACCTCATGAACCTTGAGATTGTGACCTGAGCTGAAATCAAGAGTTGGATGCTTAACTGACTGAGTCTCCCAGGTGCCCCTCAAGTTTTATTTTTTAAAGCATATTCTTTACTAAATTATTTTGTCCTTTACTGGTAAAGTTTAAGGAGTAAATACTGGGAAATGATAGGGAATATCTTACCTTTTTCTCAGAAGTATAGTTTCACATATTATAATTTAATAAATATTTTTGAAATAATATAAATGAGGAAAGTTTCTGTTTCCTACCACCCTTTTAGGTTCTCTGGCTGGGGCTCTGTGATTTGTATGCACGAAAGGCAGAATAATAAGAAAAAGCATTCAAATTTATTTAATATAAGTTTTATATGACACAGGAGACTTCATAAGGAAATGAAGACCTGAAGAAATGGTTAAGCCTGAATGTTTTTATACTAGGTTTGGTGAACAGTTAAAAAAAAAAAGTGTTAGGACAAAAGAGTATAAGCTAAGGGTAGTAAACTGTGGGAAACTCAACAAAGGCTCTGTGTTTGGATTTCTCTTGGCATCCTTGTCTTCACAGGTAAGGATGCTCTTCATTAGGAGGTTAAGGAAGGGCACCTCTCACAAGAGACTTATTTTATGGTGACCTACTTCAGAGGAAAAGGAAGAATACAAGAATTCTTTCTGTATCTGCCATTTCAAATATTCAGTATGCCAAGGTGCTATTTTGAGGTAGTATATTCTGATTCCATTAATATTGTTATTATAAAGTTAAACTGTGAGTTCTAACTCTTGTTTCTTCTAATTTTTTACATGTGCTAATCAGTACTCAGCTGAAGGCTGAGGGGGCACCCTCTCCAAATATCCGGAGGGCTCTGTCTAGGCAGTTCTCTCCTCTCCTATAAACTGTTCTGTGAACTCTAGCTGGCTTGGTCTCTCTCTGGACTCCCAAATTTGTCTTCTCAACCCAGAGAGACCACCAAGTTCTTCCTGGGTTTCCCTTTGCTAAGTCTAGAAAATCTCCCCAGGCAGTAAGCGGGGGTAACCATTCAACTCACCCCATCTGATTATCAGCTCTTGGGGATTACTGTTCCTCATCATTGTCTGTGATGGGGTTCAAGAGATGCTAATATGGCACCTTGGCATGTTGAATATTTTAAGCCAAAGGAATTTGAGAAATGGCATGTGCGGGAAGGACTTTCTGACCTTCCCTGCGTCAGGTCATAAAACCCAAGAAGGACTTTTTCCCCCCAGCTTTATTGAGGTAGAGTTGACATATAACGTTGCATAAGTTTGAAGTGTATAGTTTTATTTGGTACGTTTACATGTTGCAAAATGATTGCCACCCTGAATTAGCTAATTCCTCCGTCATGTCAAATAATTACCTTTTCTTTTTTTTTTCTTTCTTTCTTTTTTTTTTACAAATAGTTTATTGTCAGATTGGTTTCCACATAACACCCAGTGCTCATCCCCACAAGTGCCCTTCTCCGTACCCATCCCCCCCCACACATCCATCAGTCCTCAGTTTTTGTTAGCATTCAAGAGTCTCTCATGGTTTGCCTCTCTCCCTTTCCCCCACCATTTCCCCCCTTCTTCTCCCCCTTGTTCCTCAGTTAAGTTCCTCCTAATCCTCCTATACGTGCAAACATATGATATTTGTCCTCTCCTTACCATTTCTTTTTTCTAATTAAAAAATTTTTTCATGTTTTATTTATTTCTGAGAGAGAGAGAGAGAGACAGCATGAGCAGGGGAGGTTCAGAGAGAGAGGGAGATACAGAATCTGAAACAGGCTCCAGGCTCTGAGCTAGCTGTGGGCACAGAGCCCGATACAGGGCTTGAACCCACGGACCATGAGAACATGACCTGAGCCGAAGTTGGACACTTAACTGATTGAGCCACCCAGGCGCCCCACCTTTTCTTTTTTGTGGTGAGAACTTTTTAGATGTATTCTCCTCACAGCTTTCAGGTGTATAATATAGTATTATTCAGTTATAATCACTGTGCTATATATTAGATCCTTAGAACTTCTTCATCTTATGTGGTTTATCTATACCATGGAATACTACATGGCAGTGAGAAACAATGAAATCTGGCCATGTGTAGCAACATGGATGGACCTTGAGGGTGTTATGCTGAGCGAAATAAGTCAGGCAGAGAAGGACAAATATCACATGTTTGCACGTATAGGAGGATTAGGAGGAACTTAACTGAGGACCATGGGGGAGAAGAAGGGGGGAAATGGTGGGGGAAAGGGAGAGAGACAAACCATGAGAGACTCTTGAATGCTGAGAAACAAACTGAGAACTGATGGTTGTGGGGGAGGGGGGAGATGGGCGTGGAGGAGGGCACTTGTGGGGATGAGCACTGGGTGTTATATGGAAACCAATTTGACAATAAACTATTTGTAAAAAAAAAAAAAAGAACTTCTTCATCTTATAGTTAGAAATTTATACTCTTTAACTAACATCTCCCTGTATCCTCCATTCCTCAGCCTCTGGCAACTACCATTCTGTCTCTGTGAGTTCAGCTTTTTTAAGATTCCACATATAAGTGATATCACTTGTCTTTGGCTTATTTCACTTAGCATAATGCTCTCAAGTTTCATTCATATTATCATAAGTGGCAGGATTCCTTTCTTTTTCTTGGCTGAATAATAAATATTCCATTGTATGTATGTATGCATATGTATATGTATATCACATCTTTATTGTTGATGGACACTTAGGTTGTTTCCATGTATTGCCTGTTTCAAATAATGCTTCAGTGAACATAGGAGTGCAGATATCTCTTTGAGATCCCGTTTTCACTTCCTTTGTATATCTACTCAGAAGTGGGATTGCTGGATCATATGGTGGTTCTATTTTGAAGTTTTTGTGGAACTCCCACACTATTCTCTATAGTGGCTGTAGAATTTACATTCACCAACAGTGCACCAAAGTTGCCTTTTTCCTGCATCCTTGCCAGCACTTGTTATTTTTTGACCCTTTGGTGATAGCCATTCTATTAGGTGTGAAGTGATGCCTCATTATGGTTTTGATTTGCATTTCTCTGATGATCAGTGATATTATGCATCTTTTCATGTGTCTGTTGGCCAAATATTTGTATGTCATCTATGGAAAAGTGTCTTTTCCGGTCTTCAGCCCATTTTTTAACCAGGTTGTTAACCTTTTGAATTAAGCTTGAAGTTAAGATTATAGGAATTATACAGTTAGTGGTAATCGTATAATTGGAGTCCAGGTGGGACCATTGAAGTGGGAGGCTAAGGCAGGAAGTGACAAGATTACTGGAAGTAAAGAGGTCCAGGAACTAAAATGCCAGAGTATCAGGTGTATCATCCAATACTAAGTCAATAATACCAGGAATGACGGCATGGGTAGAAGTGGAGTTTGGTGCAAAAATAAAAAGATGAGAGAAAATGCCTGGGGGGTGGTTCACAGCTGCAGGAGGTTAGATAGCAGGTGGTATAGGCCCAGGCACCTGTTTGTTTTTAGATGTGTGTTTGGGGGAGGGATCATGGTCTGAAAGCAGCAGTGAGGAGGACAAGTAAATGAGATAAAAGGGCTTAAAGATCCTCCTGCTTATGATAAGCACTATATAATGGTAGCTGATACCTAGTGCTAAATGTTTAGTGAATAAATGATCTTGAACATGTAAAGTTGTGTTCAAGCTCAGAAAATGTGAAAGTGTTCAACAGGGTCCAAAACAGCAAACAACTCTCTCCCTCATCAACCCAAAGGGGCATTGTGGTCTCCTATAACAGAATGTGGATTCGTCCTACTGACTCAAGAGAATGCTGGTGGATAATAGTCTTAGTCTAGCCATCTCTGCTGTGTTGGATTCCTCGTGTGCATTAGATAAATGATGCCAAGCAAATGCATCATGAAATTTATGAAATCTATGAAATGATCAGATGTAAGAAGTTTAACAGAGTGCTTTTTGGTTTAAATATTAGAGCTGTTTGAGAGATCTAGCAGAATGAGTGATTAAAGTTAACTGGCTCCCCATTGCCCAAAGTCTCCTGGAATGCTTGGAAAAATAAGAGTTAGGGTTAGATGTAAAGTCAAATCAATGCTAACCTCTGGCCTCCTGCTCATTTAGAATAATTTGATCATTATGTTCACTGAGAAAGTCAAATTAATAAGCGTGTATTGCATGGTTAACTGTATGGGTCCAAAGGCTCTGAGGCATAACTTACATATTTTTAGAGATTCCTGGAGGGAGGAAAGCCTAGGAAGTTAGGACTTAAAAATGGTGACCAATAGATACTCATGTTTCCTTCTAGTTCATCCTAGGAAATATTGATCATTTCCAAGGACTGATTTAGAAATAGCACATCTGAGAAGATAATTGGAACATTTAATCTGCCTATCAGCAACAATGGAAGAAGAAAGCAGAGATTTCTTTTATTAATGTTTCATGTGAGATCAGCTGATAATGTAATTTCATATTGAAACCGAGGGTGATAAAGAAGTAAAGTAATTATGGAGGATGTTTACCTAGTGTTTTAGTTTACTTGCTGAAGGACATTAAGCTCCAGACATTTTTCCATATTAAAATATTCTTATTAGCTTAAAAAATTATACTATTAATATATGGTTGTCACTGGAAATTTTAAGAATGAGGAAGTATATGGTATAAAATGTAAAAGTCCTCTTCTGGGATGTGTTCCTTCTGTATCCTGCTTGCTGGTAGATATTCATGACAGTTTGGTGTATCTCTTTTCCTCACTTTTACCCTATGCACATGCAAACATACTTTATCTTAACACTAAAAATATATCTTATACATTCTGTTCAGTTAATTGAATTGAATTTTTAAAAATCTTTGTAAGGTTTATTTATTTTGAGAGAGACAGAGATAGCTCAAGTGGTGGGGTCGAGAGAGGGAGAGGGAGAGAGAGAATCACATGCAGGCTCCATACTGTCAGTGCAGAGTCCGATGCAGGGCTCAAACTCACAAACTGAGATCGTGACCTGAGCCAAAACCAAGGGTCAGATGCTTAACTGACTGAGCCACCCAGGCACCCCTGGGTTTGCTTTATTTTCTTCTCTTTTGCTCTCTACACAGACACAGACACACACACACACACACATTCATATATGCATTAATATTGTTATTTACCCATCTGTCCCATTCCTTTTAACAGCTGTATTTTCAATATTATATTGTACCATATTTTGAGAAACTAGGTCTCTATTGACAGTTGTTTGTTTTTTGCTCTTACAAATTACGCCACAACAGATACTTATTTACATATACCTTCGTACCCTTGTGCAGTGTGTAAATGCCAAGAATTGAACTTGCAGTTTTGAAAAATAGGAAAATTTGGATGTCGCTAAAGCTCTCCAGTGAATGAGAATGCCTGTTTACCCACACTCTAGCTAACACTTCATGATGTCAACCTTTTAAGTCTAGTCAACAATAGAATGTTAGGGTTTTAATCTGCATTTCTTGAATCATTAGCATTTTTGAGCATCTTCTCATACTCATAGTAATTTTCTCTTCTCCATATTGTCGAAGGTCTGTAACATTTTTATATCAGTTTATCTTTTCCCTTTAAAAAAATAATTAATTTGAGAGAAAAAATGGGACAGGATCAGAGAGAAGTACAGAGAGAGAATCCCACGCAGGCTCCTCACTGTCAGTGCAGAGCCCCCCGCAGGGCTCAAACTCATGAACTGTAAGATCATGACCTGAGCCAAAGTCGGATGCTTAACATACTGAACCACTCAGGTGCCCCTCAGTTTATCTTTTCCTTATTGGTTATTTGTAAAAGCTCACTGAATGTGAGGCAAATTCATTTCTGTCACATGTACTCAAAATATATATACCCATTTCTTTCAGTTTCTTTCTTTTTTTTATTTATTAAAAATTTTAAAATGTTTATTTATTTTTGAGAGATAGAGGGAGAGAGAAGATCCAAAGTGAGCTCCATGCTGACAGGAGAGAACCTGACGTGAGGTTCAAACTCACAAACTGAGATCACAGCCTGAGCCCAACTCTGATGCTTAACTGACCAAGCCACCCAGATGCCCCTAGTTTCTGACTTTTTTTTTAATTTTTAAAAATGTTTTATTTATTTTTGAGAGAGAGAGAGAGACAGAGACAGAGACAGCATGAGCAGGGGAGGGTCAGAGAGAGAGGGAGACACAGAATCTGAAACAAGCTTCAGGCTCTGAGCTAGCTGTCAGCACAGAGCCTGATGTGGGGCTTGAACCCACGAATCTCAGTGAGATCATGACCTGAGCCGAAGTCGGATGCTTAACCAACTGAGTCACCCAGGTGCCCCTCTGACTTTCTTTATAGGGTGTTTTGTCATTTTACTTGCAGCTTAAAAGAAATATTCCAGTTTGGTGACCTAAGGCTAATTCAAGTTTCCTAAATAACATTTGACTTGAAAGGCTTCCTGCTCCGACAGCTGTCCCTGTGGTCATCTCCTCTGGCAGGTTCTCCAAGGAGCCCACAGAGTGCTTGTTTGTGGCACCGTTAGGTTACTGTGGCACTCAGAGGCGATGTGTTTTAGCGGCGAGAGTATGGCTTAAGATTCAGGGGTTCTTGGGTTTTATTTGTTGTTTCTTTCTTTCCCTGTATACGAATTGTGTGATCTTTGGGGAGTTTCACTTCTGAAGCAAGGATTATACCTGTCATGTCTCAGAGGACTGTTGTGATAGTCACATCATATAATGAAAATAAAATGACATTAGCTATAAAGCGCCCTATACCTATTTTTATTATGTGACAGGTCTTTGAGGAAGACCATAAGAAGTTGTAAAAGTGTGACACTGTCTTTCCCCATGCCTTCCTATACTGTAGGTCACACATTTTGAGTCTTATTAATTCTACTTTTAACTTTTCTTTTTGAGAGAGAGGGAGACCGCACACATGAGAGCAGCGTAAGGGCAGAGGGAGAGAGAGAATCCCTAAGCAGGCTCCATGTGGTCAGCACAGAGCCCAATGCTGGGCTCAAGTTCATGAGCTGTGAGATCATGACCTGAGCCAAAATGAAAAGTCAGACACTTATCTGACTGAGCCACCCAAGTGCCCCAGTTCTACTTCTTAATAGACTTTGGAATTCTTTTCTGTCCCTGTATTCTCACTGTAATCATTCTAATCCAACTCAGAGCTGGAGTAAAGATGAGTTACCTTGGTAGCTGACCAGGGAAATGATTAGAAATAAGAGATGGAGAAAATTGGTTGGAAGTTACTGGGGGGTAGAGAGTGAGACCCTGACCCTCGCCATCAGCCAGTAGGGCTGCCCTGAACTGTAGTATAGGGTGTGCACCGCACTGCTTGTGGGCTGCACGACCGCCACACCGTATGGGATGGCCCTACCTGAGGATATGATTTGTCAGATGGCCCCCAGGTCTGCTTGTGAGGAGGGCAGGGTCTGCTGAGTGTCATGGCTTGTTGTGTTGTAAAGGTATCTGCAGGCCAGACACCGTTCTGAAGGGCAGCGGAGGAGAGGCTTCTTTGCCTCCTGTTCCTCAAGCAGTTTCAGACGCGTCTCTGAATCAGTGTGGAACAAAGGTGCGAAGACCAGTGGTTGAAGAAGACCCCAACTTATGAGCCCACATGTCTCAGTTCTGCCCTGGTCTAAGTCTGTCCTGGTCACCGTGGCTTCTCCAGTTGTCCCCACAGCCACACTCTTGTCCTCCCAGACGGTCCTCCAAGTCACAGGATGATCTGTAGAAAAGGCCAACCTTTTCATGTCCTCTCCCTGCTTGAAAGTCAACAGTAGATTTCTCTTGCTCACGGGATGAAAACCAGGATCCTTAGCAAGGCCTCAGAGGCCCTGTGAGCTGGGTCCTCCTTCCCCTCCAGCACAGGGTCGCTGCGCTTCTGCTCGGGGTCAGCCCTTGGGATGGACGCGCCCGACCGCCTTCCCCCTGGCTCACTGCTGCTCAGCCTGAGCTCGGACTGAAAGCTGCCTCCACAGAGAGGCCTCCCCTGACACCCCAGGCTGTCAGGTCCTCTGTCAGTTGCTTTCACTTTGCATCTTGCTCTTTTTGTAGCACTAATGACAAATAGTACGAAAAACTTTGTTGTCTAATTTGTTGTGTATTGTCACTCACTCTTGCTTAATAAGGACAGGCATTCTGTCTGTCTTGTTCATCCTTGTATCCTTAGCACCTAGAAATACGTCTTGGACACACTAGACACCCAGTGTTTATTTGCTGCAAGATATATAAATAATTGCGGTCATTTGGGAAATTTAAATATGACTGGGCTTTTCTCCTACTGAAAGTCGAGCATTTGCCAGGGAAGTGGGGCCTTCATAAAGGAGGAGAGTCCTTTTGCTGAGAAGGACACCATGACAGAGGCCTGTAAACACAACTAGGCTCCAAATGGTCCCGCCTACCCTAAAGATACTTTTAAAAAAATTTTTAACGTTTATTTATTTTTGAGAGAGAGAGACAGAGCATGAGTGGGGGAGGGGCAGAGAGAGAGGGAGTCACAGAATCTGAAACAGGCTCCAGGCTCCGAGCTGTCAGCACAGAGCTCGAATTCACAAACTGCAATATTATGACCTGAGCCAAAGTCCAATGCTTAACTGACTGAGCCCCCCCAGACGCCTTTGTAATGACTTTTCTCTCACAAAGCCATTCAGACATCAACATCTTATTGTGATAGTTCTTCCCGTTTTTGTCTCTTTGTTTTTAATCTGACTTGATGAATAGGGGGAGGGTGAAGCTGGGTATCAGGGAAACTCCACCACCACCATCCTTGCCCTCTGGGCTTGGAGAAGAATTTAAAATCCTGAACTGTGACCCTATGGATATGCCACTCCTACAAGGGATTTTAAGATGACTCTATCACTAATTAAATTAGGCCTTTTCTCTCATTTGATCCAAGAGTCAAATTTTCAGGTAGTCTCAGCTTTCAATTTGAAAGCATGAACCAGAGCCTCTTTAATCACCTTGCAGTAAACTCAGCAGATTGAGGCCACAAATTGCTCTTTCCCAGAACCCTGCCAAAATTCCTCTTATAGTGAAGACAGTACTAGCGAAATGGAAAAGAGCAAGTTAAGTGCCCTGGATTTAGCTCTGCCATAGGCTCAGAATTCTTAAAACTGGATTGGATGTGCCATAGTTACTCAGAACTCCCTGGTGAGTGGAAAGGAAAACTAATGTTTACTCTGTCCTATCTTCAATCATTTGTTTTTCTCCTATCTCAGGGGTTTAATTATTAAAAATTTTCTAATTTATTTATTTGCTTTTTTTTAATTTTTAAAAAAATGTTTACTTATTTATTTTGAGAGAAGGAGAAAGCACATATGGGAGGAGCAGAGAGAGAGGAGAGAGAGAATCCCAAGCAGGGCCCACGCTGCCATCAGCACAGAACCTGACTCCGGGCTCGAGATCCGACAAACTGTGAGATCGTGATCTGAGCTGAAATCAGGAGTTGGATGCTCAACCAAGCCACTCAGGTGCCCCTCTAATCTATTATTTGTTTATTTTATTTTATTATTACTTTTTAATTTTTTTTAATGTTTACTCATTTTTTGAGAGAGCCTAAGTGCGGGAGGGACAGAGAGAAAAGTGGGGGACAGAGGATCCAATGTGGGCTCTGTGCTGACAGCAGCGAGCCTGATGCGGACTTGAACTCACGAACCATGAGATCATGACCTGACTTGAAGTTGGACGCTCAACTATCTGAGCTACTCGGGCACCCCTGTAATTTATGTTTTAAAGACTTTTGAAGTTCTTCTTAAGTTTTAGAGTGAGGGTGATGGCTAACCGTGTTTGTTAGTCCTCAGTGACAACTTTTGCCATGTCAGGGACCACGTGGGCATCACTTTAGCAGGATCCTTTGCACTGGGTATTGCTTCTTAACGCTCTTTGTACATCTTTTTTCTTTCTGATCTCCTAAATTGGCTGCTTTGTTGATCTGCAAAGGAAATGCAATTTCCTGTTAATTGTATCCTTTGAGCTATCTAAAAGATTCTGCAAGTTTGGGAGCAAGAGGTTTAGGAAATGTGCCTTGGCTGGATAGTGCTATCCCCAGGAACATTCTTATTAAAGTACTTTTGAATGAAGCAGTCAAGCATCTTTCATCCTGAGACTGTTAAAGTGTATGTAGGGAGTTATTTAATTGTTAGGAGCACAAATGCTTATTGTTATGCTGGGTGGGGGAGCACATACATTTCTCTTATTGACTCTCAGGTTAAGAATACATGCATTTTTTATTAGCTAAGCATTTACATCCTCAGCCTACTAAACAGGAAAAGCAATCGGGGCTGGCCCTGCATGATACTGCATTTATACAAAATCACCTCACTCTCTGGGAAGAGAGTTGGAAATCAAGAATGAAGGTGATGGTTAATTTTGCACAGCTGCAGAGAGTCTCGGTTGGCTGTATATTGTATTTGTTCTGGTGACGCATCCTTAGATATGCGTCACTAAGGCTAGCCCATATCCCGAGTTTGAGGACTTGGGCTTCATGTTTACATGACAAGAGTGTCAAATAATTTATGAATGTATTTTAAAATCACCACGGGTGTGCCCCCTGCACTTAATTGTTTCATTGAACTGTTTTACTAGAGCCAGCCCAGCAAAATAAGTCAAAGACTATCAGAGGCATGGTGTGTTCACGAGCTTACATTTGCAGAGTTAATGCTGTGTCAAGGGCATGAGGTTGAGGGAAGAGGCGTGTTGTGCAGGAAATGAGGCCAGCTGGTTAGGAGAGCTGCTCCAGGAAGGACTTCATTTAGGTTCTCTACTTAGGCCTGTGTTTTCCAAATTGTGGTGATCTTACCCCATAGGTCATTTGAAGGAGTGTCAAGATATAAAGAGGGCTATTCCTAGAAGGCTAGTGTTACTCAAGGATATTTGGGAATTCTTATTAGGAAGTTGAAGATACAGTTTCTCATATTTTCAAAAGATAAAACAAAATCTTCAAAGGATTGGAGCATGGGACTCAGGAGGGTTGAGTTGCACATCGAAGGGATTACTGTTGTCAGTGCTGAGAAGGGGAGAAGGTGATACAGGTCCATGGCACTACCTAGCCTCCAGGATGCCATTTAAAAGGTTATGGAGAGAGCCACGGTTGGAGGTGAAGGACTGAGTGGTGAGGGGAGCGAAGGGAGACGTGCAGGAGGGAGAGGGCAGGCTGTATAGCGTGGGAGAATGGAGAAGTCCGTAGTGACGCCGTGTGTAGCTTCAGCCACAGGGTGGTTGGTGATGACACCCATTCATGAGACTGAGACCAGGCAGGCAACAACGTACAAGCAGGTGTGTGAACCACTTTTTATTTGCTGTATTCAGACACTTTCACATCTTGGGGCCTTACTGACCCTGGAGGGACTGCCCCTCCCGGGGTTAGCTAGTTTCTACTAATAGTTAACAACTCACCTGTGAGCATACTTTTCATATACAAACTAACCAATCCAGAGTTCTCACCCCCCAGTCACCTCCTTTATCAGCCTCTCACACCGAAGTCAATGTTCACCTTCCCTAATCACCCCCATGCCAAGTGCCAGACAGCTAGGAGCAAGCCCCAAGCCCCAGAGCCTGCTAAAATGATTCAAACTAGCCAGCCTAAGTCTGCTTGTTCTGCTTTGCCCATTCCTTCCTGGGAACCACACCAAAGGTTCTTGCCTCATTTCACCCTCCCCACCCCCACCCAGTCCCTCCACCTGCTGTCTGACCCCCTGTGCTTCCCTGTGTGACTTTCCTGTAGCACAGTGTCTCCTAATTTTAGGGAACTAGAGGATACATAAAACCTCTTCCTTCATGACAGTCATTCCCGTGTCTGTGTGTTTTACATACATAATAGGATTTAAAAACAAATCCCAGGTACACTTAAAACAGCGGGCTGATGGAGAGTTTTATTTCGTACTTGAAGTGTTAGGGTACTCGGATATCTGGATGGAGATGTCTGGGAACAGTTAGACATAAGGACTGGGGCTTCAGGGAAGACGATTCAATATTTCCTTCCCATTCTGTCTTATAGGGTTGCTGTGGAAAATAGGTGAGCTCATGTAGGGGCTATGAAAGTGATGAAGTACTACTAAACAAAGAGTATTCTTATTTTATCACTTTCCTTTACAGTCTAGGGCTGTGTACTGTTGAAATAGCTGAACTTCACTGAGAGTAAGTGAAAAATGAATTTGGCCATGTCCCTTTGTTTTCCAATCTCTATTCAGACAGAAGCTTTTACAGGAGTTCCATTGGCTGAATGTCACTGCCACCACACTGACTTGGGTTTGATTTTTAAAAGGCAAGCCTATCCAACCAACAGAAAAGGGGACTGTTAGGAAGTGAATATTTTCCTTTGTTCTGATCCAGAGATAGTAATTGGAGGTGTAAAATAAGAGTACACAGAACATGACAGCATAAATCAAAATTTGAATTTCCTTTCTTGGAAACTAAACTGTGTGATATAAGAGAGAAGGATGGTGGTATAAGGGAGAGAGCTAACTTTCTTGTTCAAGGAAGCCTTGTAATTACAAGATGGCTGCTGCAGCTCCAGCCATCAAATCCACATTCACACAGCAGAAGGGCCAAGAACAAAAGGGAACTTGTTAACTGAATCAGCCCCCCTTTATTTTTTTATTTTATTAGAAACAAATTTTTTAATGTTTGTTTATTTTTATTTTTTTTTATATATTTATTTCTAGGAGAGAGAGAGAGACAGCGTGAGCAGGGGAGGGTCAGAGAGAGAGGGAGTCACAGACTGAAACAGGCTCCAGGCTCTGAGCTGGCAGTCAGCACAGAGCCTGATGCGGGGCTCGAACCCACGAGTGGCGAGATCATGACCTAAGCGAAAGTCGGATGCCCAACCAACTAAGCCACCCAGGCGCCCCATAATGTTTGTTTATTTTTGAGAGAGAGTGAGCACGACGGGGGGAGGGACAGAGAGAGAACAGGGAACACCAGAGAATCCAAAGCAGGCTCCACACTGTCAGCACAAAGCCTGATTTGGGACTCAGATTCATGAACCGTGAGATCGTGGCTGGAGTAGAAATCAGATGCTCAATTGACTGAGCCACCCAGGCACCCCAGTCCCCTTTTAAAATATCTTTCATAAAGAATGAAATCTGGCCATGTGTAGCAACATGGATGGACCTTGAGGGTGTTATGCTGAGCGAAATAAGTCAGGCAGAGAAGGACAAATATCATATGTTTGCACGTATAGGAGGATTAGGAGGAACTTGACGGAGGAACAAGGGGGAGAAGAAGGGCGGAAATGGCGGGGGAAAGGGAGAGAGGCAAACCATGAGAGACTCTTGAATGCTGACAAAAACTGAGGACTGATGGATGGGGGGGGGTGGGGGGGATGGGCATAGAGGAGGACACTTATGGGGATGAGCACTGAGTGTTATGTGGAAACTAATTTGACAATAAACTATTTGTAAAAAATAAAAATAAAAAAATAAAATAAAATAAGCTGCTTATAAAACAAATTAAAAAAAAATAAAATAAAATATCTTTCATAGATTTCTATGCGTAGATGTATAGAAATACAGTCATGAACTTGTACTTACATCACCTTGGCAAGAATTTAATCACACGACCACCCATATGTGTAAAGGAGCTGAGAAATATTTTTAAGCATGGCCATGTGCTTGTATAAGCAATGAGCAGTGGCTGCCATAGGTAAAACAAAACAAAACAAAACAAAACCATCTCATGCTCTTTTGCTTCTTGTGTAGATTGATTGCTTATCACCATAAATCCACCTTTCTTAACAATAATGGGGCCTGCAAATGTGCATTTCTGATCACATGGACAATTATTTTTAGGAAAACCCATAACAAAATAAAGCCAAAATATATATTTCCCTGGATGAAATTATTTCTATGGGTTCAGTGTTTGAGAACCATTTTGCCAGGAGAATTTGTTTTCCTTAGCCCATAGAAATTCAAATGCTACACATAAAGTTCTTATACATGAAAACAGTTCTCCATGTGAGTTATCTGCCATTATCCAATCTCAAGTGCCTGACACCATCCAAATTGGACAGAGAATAGGTATGCATTCTGTTTCCTATTTTGTAATTGGGTTAGCTAATTATCATGGATTTTTTTTAAGTGTTTGTTTGCCTTAACCCTTATCTCCCTGGACCAGAAAATAGGAATGTTTGGTCCTAATTCTACATTGAGTTCTAATTCCCTGATTATTTAAAAAGTCCAAACATAAATTAAATGTCCAGAAGAGATGAAGGAAAAGGCAAAATTCTTTATTAGTTAGTATGGAAGACAGACAGTTATTTAGAATAAATTGTTAGATTTATTCTAGGGATAAATTCTACAGAAATCTGAGAAAAATCCAAGTTAGTGGAAGGATATTCTCATGCATTAGAGAAAGTCTTTTTGGTGTCTGTTTTTGCTTAAACATAGATCATTGACAAAGGAACAAGTAGCCAACAATATTAATGTGGAAAACTCAAATAGTTGACCATATTTGGTTGATTTCTTTGTTGACACACTGCCCAAGTGTCTGCTCTATAAATATGACTGGTGTGTACGGTGGACTGGGTTGCATCCCAGAAAGAACATGTGTCCTGCTATTTCTCTGCATCCCCCTCCCCATGCACTGATGGTCTCTCCCAGCTTGAGGGTGTGGCTTCCCATGACACTTAATTGGGAAATGCACTTCACCTCTGGGTGCCACAGGACTGTTTTTCATGATGCAGTGTTTTTTAAATTGGTGATTGGTAGAGGGTTTAGAACCTACTATAGAGTGGAATCCCTTAGGCTTCTTTCTTTCCTTCTTTCTTTCTTTCTATCTATCTGTCTGTCTGTCTGTCCAAAGTGGGGCTTGAGTCACATGCTCTACTGACTGAGCCAGCCAGATGCTCCCTCTTAGGCTTCTTTCTTTTTTTTTTTTTTTTTTATGTTTTTTTTTATTTATTTCTAGGAGAGAGAGAGAGAGAGAGAGACAGCGTGAGCAGGGGAGGGTCAGAGAGAGAGGGAGTCACAGACCGAAANTAGGAGAGAGAGAGAGAGAGAGAGACAGCGTGAGCAGGGGAGGGTCAGAGAGAGAGGGAGTCACAGACCGAAAGAGGCTCCAGGCTCTGAGCTGGCAGTCAGCACAGAGCCCGACGCGGGGCTCGAACCCACGAACCGCGAGATCTTGACCCAAGCGAAAGTCGGACGCTTAACCGACTAAGCCACCCAGGCGCCCCTCTCTTAGGCTTCTTTCAATGGAAGTGATGGTGCCCTTGCTGGTAAAGGTAATGTTTTACCTCAAAGTCGTAGATACATTGTAATGAACATGTTTTAGAAAATACAGTCATGTTCTGGAATGTATTGATAAACAGTCATATAACTTGTAAGCAATATATACAAACAGTTATGAAGTGAGTTAGACAATGTAGGGTGAAACCAATCAGAGTATAGATGACATAGCTGCAGGGTGTAGAATGAAAAGTCCACTCAAAGTGCTCAGGACCATTTTAGTTTGTGTAAAAGCCCGGCCCACCAAACAGACGCTAAGTATTTACTCCTTATGTCTCTGAATTGCATTGAGCTGGCTGTAGACTGCCATCCACCATAGAATGACTCCTCGTGTGAAGAGGTCACTAGATGTACCAGCTAGAAGTGAGCAGCCCATGAAGCAGATGGAGGAAATACCAGTCTCTACACCAACTAGCTGCCCACGTCATTTCCCTGGCTTGCTTGCAGATACAGTTTAGTTTGTTGGGGAAAAAAAAGAAATGAAAGAATAAACAAAAACTGTAGCAGAAAAAGCAAAACCATGGTGGAAGCAGTGTGGAAGAGGCTGCAATTTACCTCGAGTGAATCTCTTCCTTCTTTCAGTGTTGCAAAGGACACAGTGATTTTAAATCCCAAGTAACATCAGGGCCTTAGGCAGTAGTTCAGTGTAGGCACTGGAACCCTGCTCTATCACTTGCTGGGTGACCTCGGGGAAGTTATTTAGTTTACTATGCTTCAAAATCCTCTGCTGAATAGAGAGTAGATAGTAGTACTTGCTCATAGTGTTGTTTTGATTATTAAGTGACTCCATGCATGCCAGGCACTATGAATAGTGCATTGTGAGTACATAATAAGTGTTCAATAAATTATAGAAATTCTCTTTTTTTAAATTATTGTTAAACCTTATTCTATTTTTGTAACTGGAAAAAATTACACTTGACCTGTTTTTTTAGTATGCAATTCTTCAGCAGCTGGTGGGTCTCTGAATTAGTGGTTTTATTAAGATTTTTTGGCTGATCTAAACAGGATTAATTTCTGGCTTAGTGTCTAATAACTTCTTTGCCAGAGAAGCAGTAGATGTTTTTGAGGGTTTAATATGAATTTTTAATTTGCAGGATTCAGGTGCCCTAAGCTTGAGTTTCGATGAGGATCTCCCCCTGCGTTCACATTCTGACCATAATTTGAATCAAGCATATTTAAAGAGTATTTGGTATATTATACAAATAGAAATACAAGACAGTATAGCATTTATGACCACTCAAGTCTAAGACACGATATATAAAGCATCTGTAGGAAACGCTGACTTGTGTTATTAAGATTTTGAATTAAATAAAGATAAATGCCAGGGCCAGTGAAATATCTTAAAAGACATTTGTTTTCTGGTTTATTTTTTAGACTGACAGTCAGTGTTGAAAATGTGTTCCAAGAACCGCACCTGCTATGGGGCTCAGGTAGTTGTACAAAGCAGAGTTCATTTTTATTACAGAGCCTGCTGGTCCCCATTTCAGTACCTAACTTCCACTCCACCTCTCTTTAGCCAGCTTAATATTCAGTGATATTTAGAAGAAGTGTAGAGAGCTGCAAATCCTAAGGGATTTAGAAAGATTTTGTGAAATTAGCAAAAGTATCTGCTACCAAGTGTTACCTTATGAATTCATTTGTTGAAATTTACTTTCGGAGTCTTAGGAAAGGATCTGCAGCATTCAGGGAGAAATGTTAGAGAGTGCGCTTAAAGAGCAGTAGAGTGATACTGTCCCTGGGTGATTCTGAAATACAGCACTGTTAAATAATGGAAGCTCCCTGGTGACTTAATCTCTAGTCTTAATGATTTAATTACATAATCATGGAGCTTTTGGACTAAAGTCTAATAATTTATTGTACTAGAGAAGCAGAGAATGAGTTTTCGTGTAATGTTTAGAGATCTTACATAAAACATGACCTTTTGAAAAGATATAGCCCATCTTTTTAAATTAGGCCAGCAAGGAGCACCATCCATTAGCAACACATACTTCCCTGGGACCATCGCCTGCTGAATTGCCACAAAAGTCTCCCCATTGCAGTCTTGCTCCATTCCAACCCATTCTCTACTCTCAGCCAGGGTGGCGTCTGTAAAGATGAATCCTGATCATGGGTCACTCTCTGCATAAAGCCTTTCAGTGGTTCATAGAGTCCTCAAAGGAAGTCCAGACTGTTATTGCATCCTTTCTCTTCAATTCTTAATTTTATTCTACCTCCTCCTTCCCCCACTTTATTATCCAGACATCTTGGATATTGAGTCAACTCAAGAAACTCAAAGATGGCCAGACTTCACAAGAGACTGGAGCTAGATGCATAGGCAGACCTTGAGGCCCCAGCTCTGATCTCTGGTGCTCTCTCTGTCATCTGCCTTATTCTGTCTCTCTGCAGATTGCCTTTCTCTGCTTTGGTGGTATTGTAGACGGCCACTCCACAACTCCCTGGTTTATATCTCTTTCCTACAAGTGATCAGCTGAGATAGGGACTTGCTTCTCAGGCCCTTTTGTATCTGGGAAAGGAAATCTGAGGGCCCAGAGTAAGACAGGCTCTCTGGTATTCCCCTGACTCTAGGGGGTGGTCACATGAGTCGTACTGGCTGTGAAAGCAGGCAGCTATTTTGCTGGATGGGAGTGTTCAGAGTGCTTCCAGATAAAACCACAGAGAACGAGTTAGATATCAACTTAGATATCAACACTTGATATCTCTCCACCCCTGCCAGTTACCCTCAGATGCCTTTAAATAGACTTCTTAGGCTTTTGTCTTTGGTATCAGGCAGTCAGATGATTGCTGTCTTCATGATTTATTTAGGAGAAGCTTAAAGCAACCAAGAATTTACCTTTCCAACCAGGTTGTATTCCTCATATTTTTATTTACTAAACAATTATTATCCAGATTTTTTACGGTGCTATATAACATATAGATGCATGAAATACGATCATATGTAGTTTAAAGTCTAGTTCATTTTTTGGAGGAAATTAATGTTGCATATTTAAGCTGTATTTACTTGCTATCCAGGATTATAATCCTTTATTCATTAATATTTCCCCCCAGATCTTGTTCCAGTATTACAGCGGACAGTTAAACTCTTTCATCATTTGCTTGTACAGATGCCTCTGACTTATTCAGAAGTTTTATTCATTCTAGTTATGTATGGGAGAATAGACATGTTTGAAAAATGTGAGTTTTCCAACAGCAATGTTGCATGACATTGAGTTTGACATTAATTAAATAACAGAAGATAGATTTTGTATAATCTGGGAAGCTGGAGGCTTTAAGATTATGAACACGGCAACTTGCCCAAATCATTTCTAGAGTTGGAGGTAGCTCAAAGTTCAAGCTTTGACAAATAAATATGTACATGCAAAGAGAAAAATCAGAAAAAATCATAGCCTAAGTTCAAAATGACGTCATAGCTGGCTGCTTCAGGAAAAGGAGGATGATCTTTGCTGGCAAAGTCAGCTCTTGTGCATGTCCACAAAGTATAGGTAGCAGAGTCTAAAACAAATGGAGTTTTGCCTCTTTCTTCAATCACGCTTACATTTAACGCTCTGCGAGAACTGCTCTGTGAGGACTGTGCATGGCCGAAGGTATAGCATTATATTTTTAAAGTTCAGTAACGTGAACTCTTGAAGGGGTTAGTTATGTCACCAGATTTCTTAGGATGATAGTGGATGAAAAGCACTAGACCTCTCTAAAGAGACCAGGTGAACCTATTTGTTGAATATTTGAAACCACTTTCTCCTGGAATGAGGGAGGGAGCCTACTTGCAACTTGACTTCCTAAAATGGAATACCCCCAAAAATCATTTGCAGAACCGTGCCATGATAACCAATGGGAAATAAATAAGAAGGAAGCAACCCACTAATAAATGCCATCAGTGGATGTGCTAAAGTTCAGAATGATTTTTACTGTCAAGCTTCAATTTGAGAATCAGTTTAGCATCTTTAACCTTGTTTCCTTTGGGCCTGGTTAGCGCTCTTAGGGATGTCTGGGAGCTTTTCATAAGAAGATAGTATGTTAATCATTTCTTAAAGCTTCATCCAAGAGCCCAATATGAATACATTTTGAGATGGAATGTTATTTTTACAGTTGGTGATTTGAGAGTTTACTTTATTTATTTATTTATTTATTTATTATTTTTTTATTTTTTTACAAATAGTTTATTGTCAAATTAGTTTCCACATAACTCAGTGCTCATCCCCATAAGTGTCCTCCTCTATGCCCATCTCCCCCTCCCCCCCACATCCATCAGTCCTCAGTTTTTGTCAGCATTCAAGAGTCTCTCATGGTTTGCCTCTCTCCCTTTCCCCCGCCATTTCCGCCCTTCTTCTCCCCCTTGTTGAGAGTTTACTTTAAATCCACTGAATAAACACACTCAAGTAGGTGAGAGGTTCTTTGTTTGGTTATGAAAATGTGCTACTGATGTATGCTAATTATGGCAGAAGTAATCTCCTAATTTTCACTTAACCAAAGTCTGTTCTGTCCTTCTTTCCAGAGAGGTGCAAGAATTAATTAATAGGATTTCTGTTAGAGAAAATAAAGATGATAAAATGTGGACTATATACAAAACACATTTCCATAGCAGAAGAGTTGAAGTACTAATTGAATGTAGGTAATCTTCCTACACAATCTTCCTGTTTGAAAGAAAGAGTAATATAAACTTGGAATCCACTCTTCAATGGCAATGACATTTTGTTCATCATAAAGACTTTTCTCATCTTATGATAGGACGAGACGTGTTTTTTCCAGTAATAGTGCTCTGTCAAATTCTACCTAACCTTCTCCTACTCCTTTTTTACTACATGTTGTGTTTAGGGGATAGCCAAATTTAAAGATCTAGCCTCTTCTGGAACTGACTAGCCCACCTGGTAATGGACCTCTGTTTTAGGGTCATTAGTCCTAGCCAGAATGCAATTTTTACATTCAAGGAAATTGTGCAGTGTTTAGACTACTACTTAGCCCTAAAAGTCCTGTATCTTAATCCAGTTTGGAGGGAAAAGATGCTGAGATTTGTTATGACAGTTAAAAGTAAAGTTAATTGTACTATTTATAAGAGTTAAACTAAAGTTAGGCAAATTTCGTGGGACAATTTGTCTCTGGTGAACTTTTTAAATTTTCAGGCCATTGTGGGCCGATAATTTAGTAGAATATAATAAAAATCAATTACTATTAATAAATACCAGGACACAAAAAAGTTCCAAATGTTTCCTAGATTTAAGAGCTATAAAATTAATCTCTCAAATGTTGTAAAAGTATCTAAATTTTGTCAGTTTTTTTCAATCATTTCATTTTGGACCCATCACAACCAGTTTGCAGACTAGCATAAGTCCTAGGATTATACTTTGAAATACCAAATCTAATTATTTAGTTGAAGATGAAAAAGTTAAATCATATCTAGAAGCTTCTATTTCAAAATTTCCCAGAACTGTAGTTTGATCTAAAATTGCTATATTAATATTGTTGCCCAACAGCAACCACTTGATTTCTAGCAGATCCTTAGGCAGGTAGATCCTATTTAAGGGAAGTCTGAGCATCAGTCCAGTCTGGGTGAATCTTGGTCAGATTCCTTATTCCAGTTTCCTACAAATGATTGATGTAGATAGGAACCGATATTAGCCAATGAGATCTGAGGGAAATTAATGTACTTCTGAGAAAATTTTCTTTCTTCTTAAGAAAATGATACCAAGGAATGACACAGGGATATGATGCCTGGAGCTACCACAGCCATCTGGCAAACTATCAGTTTAGGAAGAAACTTGAATTTTTAATGAATTCTTTTTTTTAAAAAATTAATGTTGTTTAAAATGTTTATTTATTTATTTATTTATTTTGAGAGAGAGAAACAGAGCGTGCATGGGGGAGGTGCAGAGAGAGAGGGAGACACAGAATCTGAAGCAGGTTCCAAGCTCTGAACTGTAAGCACAGAGCCTGATGTGGGACTTGAACCCACAAACATGAGATCATGACCTGAGCCGAAGTCGGATGCTTAACCGACTGAGCCACCCAGGTGTCCCAAGGTTTTTAATGAATTCTTGAACTGCTAAATAAATTAACTATGTTAGTATCTTTCAAACTTTTTATCCTGTGGGGTTGAAAACCTGTTGTTTAAGCAATGTGTAGTTAATCCTTGGCTTACTTGCAGCATAAAGCATATAAATAGTAATTTAAGAGTAGTTCAGTGCATATATTTTAATAATGCGTTCAGTTTTTAAGAAAAAGCAATAATTGATGAGGCGCATAAAAATCAATTTTCCATGCAATGGTCTACCCCAAATCGTGGCTTTTCATCAGGTGGCAGCTTCTAGATTTGTGGGCAAAAAGCCTACAAGGAATAGATGGGTCTCTGTAGGATTTACTTTATAAACCAACCATTTTAAGCAGCAAGACGTGTAATAAAAACATCCCCCCCCCCCCAACCCAAGGTGTACTGCAGCTGTAAAGACTGTTTTGTTTTGAGGTATAGGGCACTTCTAGCCCTTGGGGTGGGATAGGTTAAAATGAAGTGTGAATCTTAGGAGCGTTGAAGGAAAGTGCACAATGTACATAATACTCGCAGACCCGGCTGTAGGATTTAGATTATCAATAACTGCTCCAAGCTCTGAACCAAGGTTGTACGTTTTTTTTTTCTTCCCCTTGGACACTCTGCTCCCAGTCTTTAAAGTTGACTGAAATGCCCAGATGGAGGAAGATGGAAATTGCAGGGGCTGAGAAATACCAGGTGGTATGAAAAGAACTACCGCAAGGCTTTTGGAAGTTGGAGATTTTGAGAAGTGGACAAAAAGGAAAAAAGGAGATGGAGGCCGACTGTGGCCATGTGGAGCTGGGAGATTTTAATTTAAAAAAATTTTTTTTTAAATTTATGAGAGAGAGAGAGAGAGGGAGGGAAAGAGCGAGAAAGAGAGATAGCGTCAATAGGGAAGGGTCAGAGAGAGAGAGGGAGACACAGAATCTGAAGCAGGCTGCAGGCTCAGAGCTGTCAGCACAGAGCCCGACACGGGGCTCGAACCAACGAACCGTGAGATCATGACCTGAGCCGAAGTCGGACACTTAATCAACTGAGCCACCCAGGTGCCCGTGGGAGATTTTAATTTTTACAATTATGAAGCGGTACTTTAAAAGTCTGACTTTATTATATACTGTGTATTATTCTAGGCATTTTTCTTAATATTAATTCATTTAATCCTGAATGAAGCAGATACCATTATCGTATTACAGATTAAGGAAGTGAGTCCAGTAAAGTTAAGAACTTGCCTGAGGTCCACCACCTTCATAGTCTATGCTTTTACCATCCAACTATACTCCCTCCATATGTAATACTTTATCTGTATAGAAGAGTACAGAGAACGGTGTAAGAATGATCCGGGTATCCGATGCTCCACTCTACCATTTAAAGAGATACAATGGTACAGACATAGTTGGTCCCTGAGCACCTTTCCCTGCCCCTTTGGGTCTGTGATCTTTCTTTCTTTGCCATGAAGTTTGGTTCAGTTTTCAGTAGAGAGGCTCCATCTGCTTTTTCAAACCTCCCAGGCCCTGCTTAAGCTTAACAGTTCTGAAAGCGATTGAAAATGATTTTCTTCAGTCTCCTTTCTGCAGTCTAGAACCACACCTCAGCTTTGCATCCTAGACAGTGAGTCTACCGCTGGACCCGCATTCTAGGGTGGATCCTTTTAGCCTTCACTTGATCCTCATTTCCCTGCAAATGCCCAGCGATGCCCCACTGCCCACTGCTGGTCCTGGTGACCTGCTGCCTATAGATTCGGTCTTTCTTATCACTGTGAGCCTTAGATAAGGGGAAACAAGATGGGTGATGCTGCTGGTGGTGTGATTTTGGTGGGAGGGGGCCTGGGGGGTCAGAAATAGGCTTCTCTTGTTCAGCACAACCCTGAACAGTGCTTATTCCTTATTCATTTAGGAAGGATATGTGAAATTATTTTAACAGTTAATTTGATATTGAAATGTAAGTTTTCCCACAACCCTAAGTTAATAAGCAATGGACAGTTTATGGGCTTTCTTTGGGATTAGTTATTGACTAATACTGTTCAAACAATTCAAAGGAATTTGGAGAAGTACGGGTTTTAGCCCATAATCTCCTAAACATATGTTTACTTAAAAAAGATGGTGGAGTCAGGAATGCACCAGCGTGGAGTCTGTGCTATAATTTATCCTTTGATTTATTCATCAGCTGTTTATTGAGTTTTCATTGGCAGGTATGGGGGGATATAGCAGTTATAAAAACATAAAAATTTTTAACCTAATGGGACTTAAATTCTTGTGGGAGACACAAGCAATAAATTAAACAAGTAAGATTGTGACATTTAAAATATATCGTCATTTAGGGAATTTGCAGTTTTGGACTATGATGTATTTAAGGAGGTGTGCGTCTGAATAGTAGACAACTCTTGGTACCTTCAGCAGACAGAGCTATAGACTACTCTCAACCCTCAAAGGTGACCCTTTGAGTGCTCTGCCACATTTCCTGTCCCTTCTTGATGGCCCCGTCAGTAGAACTCACTATTGTAAAAGGCAGTAAGAGGTTTTCACACTCGAGGGGGAAATGATGCATCTGGAAATATTTTTTAAATTTATTTTTATTTTATTTATTTTTTTAATGTTTTATTTATTTCTAGGAGAGAGAGAGACAGCGTGAGCAGGGGAGGGTCAGAGAGAGAGGGAGTCACAGACTGAAACAGGCTCCAGGCTCTGAGCTGGCAGTCAGCACAGAGCCCGACGCGGGGCTCGAACCCACGAACCGCGAGATCATGACCTAAGCGAAAGTCAGACGCTTAACCGACTAAGCCACCAGGCGCCCTGCATCTGGAAATATTTTAAGGTAGCCTGCTGACATCATTGGCAATGTTAGCAATTGAAGTAAAAGTGATTTTTCTTTTCCAGGAAAGTATTTTGTGTGTCTAAGTGGGCTAGGGAGAGGAAGGAAGCCTAGGAATCAGCAAGTTGGAAATGAGCATGTTACTAATATCAAAAATCCAAATGGAGATTAATTCCCTAATGTGATTGCCATGAGCATTCATAATATTAATGTTATAGATCATGTGCAGACTGTCCTTTTTAGTTTACTAATAAAAGATTCTTATAAATCAGATAAAACTTTAAGAAAGCCTGCCTTTCCTGTATCATTTTATTTATTTATTTATTTTTATGGTCGTTTATATTTTTGTTTTGTAAGATCTTCCTTTAAGCAGAACCCTTAAAAATCTTTTGTGAACAAGCATTTTAAAGTGCCTACATGGGCATGGCTTTGTAGAAATAGTTAAATTGACTTAGACCTAGTTGTTTCAGAATACAGAGGACAAAGCAGAAAATTATATTTTAAAACTGCATTTTTTGACTAGGAAATAGTTAATCTCCAATGATAAACTGCTTTACAGCTGGTTTTCACATGGATATAATGATGGCTACAGAAAGTAATATGCTTGGTTCAGTTGCCCCGAATAATTCCAAAATCTGGATTAAATCATGGTAATTGATTTAAAGAAGATATGACTTTTTTTTTTGTACAATAGAGATATGTGGAGTAGTGTGTACTAAAGTGGATTGGAATAGGATATTTTAAATTACGAATCAGCTGATTTGTGGGGTTTTCACCTGTAGTGCTTTGGTAGCTGGAATATATATCTTTTTACGTTTGTTTATTTATTTTGAGAGAGAGAGAGAGCATGTGAGCAGGGAAAAGGTTGAGGGACAGAGGGAAAGAGAGAATCCCAACCAGGCTCCACACTGTCAGCACAGAGCCCAATGCAGGGCTCCATCTCACGAATTGTGAGATCATGACCTGAGCCGAAATCAAGAGTTGGACACTTAACTGACTGAGCTGGATTAGAACAGCTCTGTTCCATCACAATAATTATCATTTGCTGATATGCCCTCCCCAGCCACATCCACCAAATAACAGAGCCAATGGTCACTGTGAAGCTCCTGAAAACTGCTTTAGGTGAGTCAGGCTGGCTAGTATTGTGAAAACCTTGGATCCACACATTGCAAGAACACAATTGATCAGAAATGTGATTTCAGTTAAATGAACCTTGTTGATTTTTTTTATGTTCCTGAGCTGAGTATCATAAAACAAAACCGAGTCCTTCTGGTCACTTGTTCACCTAGGATGGACTTGGTTAAATGGCCAATAGTGGTAATTGTTTCCTAAATGCTGACAGATGCTTTTGCATTATTCATCAAAAGTTTCTTCTATCATTAGAATCACACTGCTTTCACAGTGCTGCAAATGTTTTCTGAGATTTGAAGAAGATGTAGGCCTCGTTGGTGCTTTTTTATCTTTCAGATGGGGATGGTAGGGATAAATTCTGATGTTTGAATTGCCCTTGTTCTGCTAGAGGAAAAGAATTTCTGATTACAGTACTTATCAGCAATTGGAATGCTGAATCAGTTGCACAAGTTCAAAATAGCATGCACACTGGGGCGTAATTGTTCTGTGAATAGATCTTGAAGGAAGCAGCCTTATGGGATGAGAGCCTGTATGTTGTTCATTCCTATACTGAATATTGTGACCCAGGCAGGGTGACTAGGCTGTGCATCTCCTTGTGCATCTCCTGGGTATTGACTTGTCCTGCTATCTCAAGTACTTGGTTTTCACCTGAAGCCCTAGGGGCACCTGGGTGGCTCAGTCAGTAAAGAGTCCGACTTTGGCTCAGGTCATGATCTCATGGCTTGTGAGTTCAAGCCCCGTGTCAGTCTCTGTGCTGACAGCTAGGTCAGAGCCTGGAGCCTACTTCAGATTCTGTGTCCCTCTCTCAGTCTGCCCCTCCCTGGCTCATGCCCTGTCTCTCTCTCAAGAATAAATAAAAGAACATGTAAAAAAAAATTTAACTGAAATCCTCAGTTTCAAGTGCATGCATTATGTTCAAATACAGCATACCTTGCATTTAGCAACAATTTTAGCATTATATGCAAAAGCACCATCCTATTAAATTTTTTTGAAAAAAAATTATTGTCAAATTAGCTAACATACAGTGTATACAGTGAGACACCATCCCATTTTTAAAGCTTGTAATTTATTGTTTGTTGGACATCTACTCTGTGTTCTTGTGAAGTTATCAAATTACCAGAATTCTTTCCTATATTATGTTTAGTTTTGGCTCTAAGTTGGGTGTGTCGGACATAAATGTGGACCAGTATAATTTTTTTTTTTAAATGTTTTATTTATTTCTAGGAGAGAGAGACACAGCGTGAACAGGGGAGGGTCAGAGAGAGAGGGAGTCACAGACTGAAACAGGCTCTAGGCTCCGAGCTGGCAGTCAGCACAGAGCCCGACGCGGGGCTCGAACCCATGAACCGTTAGATCATGACCTAAGCGAAAGTCGGACGCTTAACCGACTAAGCCACCCAGGCGCCCCATGGACCAGTATAATTTTTGATAGTAAACTTAGATCTGAATTTTAGGATCAGACAAATAAATTACTTTTAAAATAACGCAGATATTTTTCCCTTAAAAATTAACAATTAGAAGTTGTTTTGTAGTGAGTGATAAAGAATATTTTGAATTCTAAAATTTTCCTCCATCATATTAAAGCATTTTATTATTTGTCTTTTAATTTTCGAATCTTTTTTCAGTTCTTATTCCATATGGGCAAATAGCATATTAATTTAAAAAAATTAAGTTTTATTTTAATTAATCAGTTATTTATTTTAAACATTTTTTTTTTGAGAGAGAGAAAAAGTGAGAGCAGGGGAGGGTCAGAGAGAGAGAGAGAGAGAGAGATGGAGAGAGAGAGAATCTCAAACAGGCTCTGCAATATCATTGCAGAGCCCAACATGGGGCTTGAACCCATAAACTGTGAGATCATGTGGTGTGCTGAAACTAAGAGTTGGATATTTAGAGTCACCCAGGTGCCCCGATTAATTATTTAATTTTATTGTATTATTTAAAAAAAATCACTTGTTAACTGCACAAAAATGAAAACACAGAACAGAATAAAGAAGATTATGAGTCATCTATAGCTTTGTAATCCAGAAACAACTTTGATTGGCATTTTCGGTATAAAGGCTTTTAGTCTTTTCTCCTTTTTCCGTGATCTACAGTATATAAATGCAAGGTTAGAGCCTCACTTTTGTGTGGCTCACTTGGTGCTGGAGTCAGAAAAAAGCACATGTGGATGGTAGACACCAAATGAGGGAATAAATCCCAGAAAAAGTGAAAGGGCTTATAATAATGCTGCCTCATCTATAACACAGGGGAATCTCATGGACAACCCAAAGACCTGCTTTAGGAAGTTTACCTACCCTGAACTTGGAGTTTTAGGAGAATAAAATATTTTGATTGGATAAGTTTTCCAGACAGCTGAGTTATTCCATGATACGTTGAAAAATCTAATAAAACACTTCCAAATTATGCTCTTCAGTATTTAGCAGAAGATACTACCCATTGATTACCGTTTAAGCTAACAATTATTATTTGTCACAATTATATTGACTCTTAGTTAAATCTTAGGTTTAAATGATAAAAATCATTGTGAGATAAACATAAATTGATCCTCAGCCTTTATCCATAAAGTTCTCTTTAATTCTTTTTCATGGTAACATGGAAGAGTTGGGGTTCTTGTTTAGATCTGTTCATTGGGAACCACAAATTCATTAATCCAATGAACAAAAACGTATGGCGTCACTGTTGTGTGCCAGACACTATTCTAGGCACATGAAATCATGGGTGAATAAAACATTTTTGTCCTCATGGAACTTAGTGGACAAAACCAGGAAAAAAAACCCCCAAATAAATGGCTATTAATAATTGGTAACCAGGAGGCCTGTTCTGATTGGTTGTCAGGATCTACCTTTCTGGGTTACTTAATCTTAGACCTGAATTTCAAGAAGGACTCAGCCATGCAAATATCTTGGGAGGGGCAGGGGGCGGGGCAAAGAAGCATTCCAGGGAGAAGGAGCAGTGAGTGCAAAGTGTACTGGGGAACTGTATGGATCCTGGTGATCAATAAGAAGAGAAAAAGGAGAGACTGGCTAGAGTGATAGTATTATCACCATATTGGGGTTAGTTATACTTCCTGTGGGAGGCTATTGGATTGTTTCAAAAAGTCTAATTGATCTTTAAAAAGTACCATGTTAGCTGTGACATGGAGAATTGCTTATGGGGAGCGAGGAAGCAGGGAGTCCATCTGGAATGCCCAGACATCTAGGAGAGAGATAATGGGGCAACGGGGTTTGGATCGTGGGATTTCCATCCTGATAGACATGGTGAAGTTGGGTTGTGCATTAGATGAATTGTTAAGGCTTTGTGAAGGATAGAGAAAGGAAATAATAATGACTTCTTGATTTGGGGGTCAAACAATTGGGGGATAGTGGAGCCATTTACTAAGATGGAGAGGCTGGAGAGAAGCAGGTTTTAGGACTTATGTTTAAGTTTCTTATTAGTCATCCCACCTCTGTCATCTGGTAGTTGAACATAGAAAACTAAAATTGAAGGGAGAGAATGGTATTGGAGAGTTAACATTTGAAGTTATCTATGTGAGACCAGAATTAATACTCCGAGATAGGCCACATGGCTTGGAGTAGCATAGGAACTCAAGTTCCTTCAACATTTGGAAGCAGTTTTATTGTCCTGCCATAGAATTTTCAGTGATTCAGAATCTGCCAACAATGCCTGAGTCGCTGCTTTTTCTGAGTTCTGATATCATTTTGGAAGAAGGAAAAAACTAGTATTTGTTGAAAGTCTAATGTGTTCTGAGAATTGAGCAAGACATTTTTTGTACTTTGGTTTTGTGTTTAACATGCAAAGAGACTGGCTCAGAGTCAGTGGAGTAAGCCAGGTGACAGTGTGACTGAGCAGTGAATCCAGAATCACATGCAAGGCTTTTGCCTTGCTTTTTGCTTCATCATGTTTGCAATAGGCAGAGTTACAAAGGAGTGGCAATGTTTTCCTTTGCTTTTTCTTGTAAATTATGTGCAATTTTAAAGTAAATATAACATTGCCCATATGTTTCTAAAAAGATGTTTCAAAGCAGTACTTGCTCATGGCAAAGAGAAAAAAAATTCCTCAACAATACAAAAGATTTTAAGGTGAGAATTAAGTATCCTTATCTCTTCAAGTACTATTCTCTTTCTACAGATTCCACAGATTTTCTGAGACTGTATACATTCAAGTAGCATCATTATACCATAATGGTTGTAACTTAAAAAAATTTTTTTAATGTTTATTCATTTTTGAGAGGCAGAGAGAGACAGAGCATGAATGGGGGAGGGGCAGAGAGAGGGAGACAGAATCTGGAGCAGACTCCAGGCTCTGAGCACAGAGCTTGACATGGGGCTCTAACTCACAGACCACGAGATCATGACCCAAGCTGAAGTCGAATGCTTAACCGATTGAGCCACCCAGGAGCCCCGTTAACTATTTTTTCACTTAATAATATATCTTGGATAGTGTTCCATTTCAGCAAATTAAGATCTATGATATCCTTTTTAATGAAACTGATAATGTCTTTAATATTTCATTTTATGGTTAACCTCATGGACATTTAGATCATTTCTAGTTTGTCTTGAAACAATTACAAAGTGGCAGTGGTCAGCCATTTATCTTAACTCTACCTCTATGCTTCATTATGCCAGTATCTATAAAGGATAAATCCCTGGTATTATGATTGCAAGGTCAAAATGCATCTTTCTTTTAAATTTAGATAAATATTGCTAAATTGATTCAAGTAATATTACTTAATTTGTAATCTTATCAGCCCCACTTCATCCACAATAGCTTTAAAAAAATTTTTTTTAATGTTTTATTTATTTCTGAGAGAGAGAGACAGAGAGATAGGGGAGCAAGGGAGGGTCAGAGAGAGAGGGAGATACAGAATCGGAAGCAGGCTCTAGGCTCTGAGCTAGCTGTCAGCACAGAGCCCGACGCGGGGCTTGAACCCATGAACCGAACCGTGAGATCATGACCTGAGCCGAAGTAGGACGCTTAACCGACTGAACCACCCAGGTGCCCCTACAATAGCCTTTAATAACATTGAAGTTGGTGCTTATTAGTTTAAATATTGTTTTGTCTTGACCTTAAACTTTTAACCATGGAGGTGCCTGGGTGGCTCTGTCGGTTAAGCATCCGACTTTGGCTCAGGTCATGATCTTGTGGTTCATGAGTTCGAGCCCTGCGATGGGCTCAGTGCTGACAGCTCAGGGTCTGGAGCCTACTTCAGATTCTGTGTCTCCCTCTTTCTGACCCTCCCCTGCTCACATTCTGTCTCTCTCTCTCTAAAAAATAAATAAACATTAAAAAAATTTAAGCTTTTAACCATTAATGATGTTAAGCATTTTCTTCTATATTTTTATTGGTCATTTCATCTTTGAGTTGTGTTTATATAGATATACATATATATATATGTATATATATATATATTTTTTTTTTTGCCTATTTTTAGTTGGGTTATTTTCTGTTTTTTTCTTAATGACTTACAGGATCCCTTTATATCATAGATATTAATCCTCCATTTATTATGTATCTTTCCAAATATTTTCTTCTAGTCTGTTGTTTATTTTGAATTTTGTTTATGATTTACATAGGTATTTTTACATGTTAAATTTATCATCTTTTTCCATTAGTACTTCTGTCTTTTGTTTACATTATAGAATGTGTGGAATCCATACTCTGGAAAAGCTTCCAGGAGGATAGATAGACTTTGTTATATAACATTGCTTCGGTGTTAAAAACTGCGTAGACTCTAGTGGCTGAAACATATGTTCTGCATTTCATTGACCTGCCATGTCATGTATGATTTTCTCAACAACCTATGCTCTGACATTAAGATGGCTATCGAAGGGTCATTATTTTTCCTACCCACCTCTTACTTTTTTTTCCTGGGCTGTAACTCTTTCTTATCTTTTTTCTTTCCTGTTGTCTCTCTTTTTCACCATCAAAACTCTTGCTTCCAGTTGCTACTTCTTGCATTGCCACTGTTGTGCTTAAAATTTCCAACTCTCTTGACCCATCCCCAATATTCCTCTGCCCTCTATGACATTTTTTTTTCTCTGTCAATTCTTATATGCTTCCCAAGGTTTACTTGAAGTACTCCACCAATCATAGGGTAAGTATGCCACTTCTCAACTCTTTATTGCTGATTGGTAGTCACCCTTGCACTGCTAAAGAAGTACGGGCATGCTGATATTCACATACATGTGCATGTGTTAGTGTGTGCAGTTATTTCTGAATGGAGAGACTCAAGAATTCTTCTTGTATCCAGATAGTTATGGTTTTAATGCTGGCCTTTTTTTTTCCTGGATTGACTTTTTAGAAAACTTTATAGCACATCTGCTCTGATTATGTATGCCAACTTTGCTTGAAAGAAGCTTTCAGGTTTTTTTTTTTTTCATTTTTCTTCCATTTTTAGATTTTTCTATTTAAAAAAACGATTTAAGATCTATAGTGCAGTGATTAGAGATAGCAACTCCAATCACAATTGCTGCTAATAGGCTGTGCAAATACTCAGTTACTCAGTGATGTTTATGTGGTATTACATTAAAAAAAATGAGAAGCTTATGATATTAGGACCAGGGTTTGGATGAGGACAAATGCCTTTTGAAAAATAAACCTGAGAGGATTTTCCTAGGCATTTTCCTTACCACACAGAGATCTATTTCTATATTTTGTAGCATGGATTTTTCCCCCCACAAAAACACCTGCCCCAGAAATAAGTTGCCTGCTTTAAATGCCATATGACTTGATTTCCAACAGGCTGTGTGGCCAGATGGTGCCAGGACTGCTTTAGCTCAGAAGGTGGCCTCTGAAACCTCCTGAGAAGCCATTGGCCTGACAGCAACAAAGGCTTGGAGGGAGGGATACTTTGTTTTCTAGAGAAATGTGATCTCTTGTTCCATTTTCTGTTATTTCACTGTTTGATGGAGAGCCTTAAAATAGGACCTCAATGGGCCAAGTTAGGACAGTTTGCATGAAATCAGTTAAGCTTTTTTGTCTTTTGTTGGTGCTGCTGTTGTTTTTGACCAAAAGAGGAATCAACTTCATTAATCAGTAGTTAGTGAAGGAAATAGGGGCTCAAGTGTAAGAATTGGCATTGCGGGGTTATGAATTTGTTGGAATACAGAATAGACATTCTCTTTTAAAATGTAATTAAAGTAAATGCAGGAGGTAAGTAGACGGTGTGCTTCAAGAAATGAGTAAGACGATATTTGCTTCAACAAATACTTGCTCTGTGTATGTACTATGTGTAGCACACTGTGTCAGCACCCTATAGAGATGGCTTTTCAACTTCTGGATGGGGTGTGGGTGAGGTCAGATAAAATACTGACTGGTCATTAAGACTTAGTACTCTGTCCTACCTATTCAGCAGCTATCTACAAGTTATAACAGATCTGAGATTGTGACGTATCGAGCAGCTGCCAAGGAGACAAGAGTTTATAGAGAATGACCCTTTGAATATCAGAATTTCATATCTTCTAATCCTTGTTTAAATTGGGATGTTTCATATTTTATCGGTGGGAGGCAAAACCTTGTGCTAATGTCTTAATAGGCAACTGAGTGGTAAGTCTTTGCTTCTTTCATGTAAGTGGCTGAGTTAAGGCCCGGTGCTGTGCCTGGGAAACTGGCTCCCATTGACCACCATGCTAAGTAATGGTGTCCAGCTGTGGTCTCCAAAACTGGGTCTCAGCATTACTAAGAGGAGTTTTTAAAATGCAGATTCTTAAGAAACAAGAATTTCTGGAGATGTGGTCTAAGAGTCTGTATTTTAAAGAAAGCCAAGACTGGGGACCAGTTGCTATCTTAGGAGAAGTTGGATTTGTCCAAAGAGCACATTCAGCTTCTGTCTCCTAATAACCATGTACACTTCCATTTTGACCTAACTGCCAATCACATAATAAGCTAGCACTTTGAAATTAATGTGTAATATGGTAAACTTCTTGTTCTTTTTAACATACTCAGTAAAAATACTTTTATGCTCTGACATGACAGTGCTTATAGAACTAAGAGAAAATATCTTGCTGGCTTTCAGGAAGGTTAAGTCTTACTCATATAGCTGAATAAACTGCCCTTGCCCAGTGTCACCCAAGAAATCATCCAGGAAGATTAGGTGTAAGAAATAAATGAAACTGGCTTTCTAGTTACTAAGAACAAAAACTAGAGTCTGGGGTCACTGGGTGGCTTAGTTGGTTAAGCATCTGATTCTTGATTTCAGCTTAGCTCATGATCTCATGGTTGTGATATGAAGCCCTGCTTTAGGCTCTGTGCTGGGATGGAGCCTGCTTAAGATTCTCTCTCTCCCTCTTCCTTTCCCCATTCTCTTTCTCTCTCTAAAAACAAAACAAAACAAAACAAAAACAAAAAAATAATTAGAGTTTATTTATTTATAGATTTTCTTTTTAAGTAATCTCTACACCCAGTGTGAGGCTTGAATTCATAATCCCAAGAGTAAGAGTCGCGTGCTCTACCTACTGAAGCAACCCGGGGCCTCTAGAGTCTAATTTTTTCATGTGGCAGAGTATTTATAATTCATTTAAAATAATTACAGCTACCATTTGTACATTCTAAGTCTGGAGGAAAAATGTGCACAGGCCCAGACCAAGAACATTTGAAAAGAAAAATATATCAAGTGTTCTTATTATGATCTTCAGGGCCAGGCTTAAATTCTGTCTCCTCTGGGATTCACCTCAATTCACTCCAACCCTCCTTAGTCCTTAGTGTCCTTATTTTGTATATCCTACTCCCTATTTTATTGTTAATTTTTACATACTACTTACCAGTCTTATCATTACCAGGAAGTGGTATCACCATGATACATGAAGTTTCTAGAAGCTAGACTTGCTATGTTATAGACTCTTAGTATTTGGCACAAGAGGTCTTAGGAGTCAAGCAAACCTGATTCCTTATTTCTATAGATCAGAACATCGGAATCCAGACTGCTTAAAAAACTTACTAGTGCTGAGCCAGTTAGGGGCCTGGATAGGACATAAAGGCAGATATTCCTTGCGCTGAAATGGGGAGAGATCTGGGAAATCTGGGTACATGGTGTCAAGGCTTGTCTGCCATTTACTAGCTTTATTATCTCAGACAATTCTTCACTTCTCTGAGTCTGTTTCATTTGCTTTACAGGGAGGGGCATTTAGTTATTTCTACTTCACAGGGATATTTAGAGGAATAATTGAGATAATATGTCAGTAGTCTTAACTCTGGATTCCCAGGAAAATCCCCCATCCAGCCCCATTCTGAGAGATGGTGACTTAATTGGTATGAGATAGGGCTTTGTGTTCAACACTTCTAAGGAGGTCCCTCAGTGCTTTTGATGTGCAGCTAGAGTGGAGAACCATGAGGGAGCCTTGTTAGCTGGCAATATTCTCTGTACATAAATACTAGTATTTATTGTGGCTTGGGAATTCTGCTTCTAAATATCCAGTACAATGTCCTATCACTTAATAAATGATGGAATAAAATCTAGGCTTTTATATGTATGTATTTTATAATCATTTTGCGGAATGGTGGCAACACTGCCATTTCTTATCTTATGTTGAAGCAGAAAATTCTTTACATATTAGATGGAACTAAATTTAGAATTTATGAAATTAATCTATATCCCCTCCCCATTGAGTGATGTTAAATAAAACCAACAAAATCATATTGTTATGAATTCTCTCTTGTATCTCATTTGTTTCCCAGGGTTAACAATTATGGAGCAGAAACAGTTGTTGAATACAAAATAGGACTCATTAACAAAGACAGTGTTATCTGGAAGGCTTTAACAAACTAACCGAAAAGGTTCTGACATTTAAAAATTACAGATAAATTCTTTTCACCCTTTCTTTGATCTAAATCCCCCATACGTATTTATCAAGTTTGCAGACATATTGACTACGTGCATATAAAGTTTGCAAACAAGTTCCAAAATGTTACTGCCAACCAATTAGTTTCTAAAACCTTTCCAATAATCATCTCCACAGGAGTGATTTAGGTATTGGAAAGAAAAATCAATGAACTCTACATTGTTTGCTCTTCCCTGGGAAGAATCAGGACATAAGAGTGGAGCACTCACTCCATGGTCATTTGTAAGCACATTTAGTCATAAACTGATGTGATTTGACTTTAAGGCTCCATTGCTGGCGAGCAGGAGCTTTTCAAGTGAGGCCATTCCCTGTGAAGAACAGTTATAATTTTTATATGAAGATCGTTATAAAAATTCATGTTCTGTTAAGCTATCCAGATGTTAATCAGGTTTTTTTTTTTTAAGTTATTCTAAAAGACTTTTGGACTAACTAGAATTTTATCTTCCTGAAAGATAAGAGCTAGATCAGCTTTTTTATGGACTCGTACAGCTTAGAGGAAAATGGACTTTTAGGTTGAGGGTAGTGGGATATTCAGAGATATTCTGTGACCTTCTGAAATGCACATGGCCAGTTTGTGACAGATCTGCTTCTGCCCTGGCCCTGTGGACTGCCCCTGTGACCCAACTGCATGGCCCAACCACAAGCTGTCTCTGTCCTTACTGGGCACCGGGTCCCAAAATATGGTTTGGTCTGTGTGGAGAATCATCTGCTCTGATGATTTTAGGAAATCTCCCTTTCCTTCCTTTGAGAGAAACATTATCTGCATCATTTGGCACTTTTTCCACATAGAAATGAAATTGTTTCCAGAAGCTAATCCCTTTCAGTCACTCAGATTTACTCTAATCTGTAGAAGCTGGCAAGAAATCAATTCACATTTTTCATGTACCTTTTGCTGAAGGATTCTCTTGCAGGGGATCTGGACCTTTTTTATTTTATTTTATTTTTTTGCTGCCAATGCACAGTTTGATGAGCACTGTCCCATAATAAATGTGTTTACAAAGTAGCGCAAGCAATATTCTCATATGGCCTTAACACAGGCATAGTTGTGACCCCGTGTGTGAGAAGGTGTCTCCAGGTGACATTTAGAGCAGAGAATGAGCAGGGCCCTGGTTTTGCTTATTAGTGCTGGAGGTGATGTTGCTTCTTGGCCTTTTAAAGAACAGAGCTAGGAAACATATGCAGGTAGGTGTGTGTGTGTATGTGTGTGTGTACACATATATCCATACAAATACAAACACGCAGATAGGTCTATGTCTGTGCTCCTATTTACTTTCGTGTTTGTTTCCCTCCTCATTCTTACTGAGTTAACTGTAATTTTGAACATATAGGATACTAAGAGAGGTCCCTCCCATATCCCTTCTCCTTGATATTCTCCCATCCTTGCAGGTAACCAGCTTCATTATTTTCTGGGTTACCCTTGTGTTTGTTTTTGTAAAGACAAATATTTGTATATTTTTAAAACATTCCCAAGCTTTTCTTACACAAAAGTAGCATACCATATATATGTATATGTGTATGCATATATAGTTATTTATACTTTGCCTTTTTCACTTACTAATATCTTCTAGAAATTATTCCAGATCAGTTTATGGAGATCTTTTTTTATTCTCTTCTACAGTTATATACTAGTCCACTGTATATATGTATATATTATTTTATTCAATCAGTTTCCTATTCAGGGTCATTTTTACCCTAAATGGCTGAGGAAGAGTTTAATGTGATATGAGGGAGGGGAAAGAGAAGACAAAAAACAAATGAACACAATCATTATAGAAACCTCAAAACTATGCTGAGTGAAGGAAGCCAGACAGATAAGACTGCAGATTGTAAGATTTCCATTTATGTGAAATATCTAGAGAAGACCCATCTATGGAGATAGCTGGCTAGTGATTGTCTAGAGCTGTAGGTGAAATGGAGTATGATGGCAAGCAGACATGAGGTTTCTTCTTGGAGTCATGGACATGTTCTAAAATAAGATCAGTAGGGCTCCTGGGTGGCTCAATTAGTTAAATGACTGACTCTTGATTTCAGCTCAGGTCATGATCTCATGATCATGAGATTGAGCCCCACTTCAGGCTCTGAGCAGAGCATGGAGTCTGCTAAGATTCTCTCTTTCCCTCTTCCTCTGCCCTCCCCTGCTTGTGCACATGCTCTCTCTCTCTCTCAAAAAAAAAAAAAAAAAAAATCACAACTTGGTAGATGTACTAAAGGCATTAAATTGTACATTTAAAACAGGTGGATTTTAATGTATATAAATTGTACTGCAATATAGCTGTTACAAAATTCACATCAGGTAGTGTGTTAGACATTCCTACTAAGATGCGATGATCTCTGATTCAAGCATGGCATACAGAGTTAAACCCTCTTAGATGTCATATGCACTTAGTGGAAATTTTGGGAATCTCTCCTCTAATGATATATACTCTCTATTATACTTCAAATCAGAAGTATATTTTTTATACCATTTTCTGCTTGAAGGTTTTAGTAAACCAATAAACCCTAAGGAAATGTACTTATTTTAAATTGGCAGAAATGATTGATTTAATCCTTTCAAAGAATTGAATTCTAAAGGACCTTTTAGACTACTTTGTTAGGCCTTTCATTTTACAGATAAAACTCTGTTAAAAGTTTTAAAACTCTAATTATGTAATGTAGTTAGGAATATAGTCTTTTCTTCATTTGTTCTGCTCTTTAAATATTTATACTATTTTGTGAGGCAGCCATTAAAGTGATAATTATTAAGACTATGTAGAAACATGGAAAGCTGTTTATTACACAAATGAAAAAAAGCAGTGTGCCAAGTGACCTAAATATCTTGATTGCAACCCGTATGTCAAATTTGTGTACATATTGAAGTCTGGAGCATAAAAGACAAAAACAATATGTGTGTTATGGGTGTTTCTCTTTTCATATTCCTGAATGATGCTGTATTGTATCAAAATAAACTTCTTTTCTAAAAATATTAAGGCTACTATAGACAAAATGTAGATTCAAAGGGATTGTGCTTATGTTGGTAGCTGCCTGAATATGTGACCTGTATTTGCAGACTTTCCCAGACACCTTCCAGCCCTGGGAATGTGCGTGATAAGGTTATATCATTCTAAGCCCCTGGAACTCTACCCTTGTTTATCTGTCACTGGAAGTTTTCCTTTGTTCCCTTGTTTCTTGTCCTTTTTATGCGTGTTTGGAGAATGACTTCTATGTGGGTAGCAACTGCTATTATTTATCTCTACAGAAGGCAGAACATAAAGAAATTGGCTTGAGCTGACACTTTATGATTTCGATGACATTGGAAAAAATATTTATCTCCAACATTGAGTGAGTTACGAAGAATGACTGAGGGTGGTCCTTTTTTGGTTAGCTTTACAACTCAATGGATTGTCTACAATGAGGTTTTGAGGAAGGGAGAGATACGTTAGATGCCTCTCAAGACTCCACTGAACTTGATTTTTCAATTTGACTCTAACTAAATGGCTTTTCTATGTGATGAAAAGCAAAAGCAGCTACATAAAGAATTTAAGCATCACATTGTTTCAGATCCTAGCTCTGCCAAATACGTTTTCATCATATATGTTTGCTTACTGCAGTGGATGAAGTCTTAGCTCATGGCTGAGTTCTGGGATAAATAGAAGCTAGTGGATATTAATATGTAATATAAAGTCATGTCCACATTGAAGGATTGGATCCTACTTTCTAAAATACGTGGGTTTGGGGTGCCTGGGTGGCTCACTTGGGTAAATGTCCAACTTCAGCTCAGGTCATGATCTCGTGGTTTGTGAGTTTGAGCCTCATTTTGGGTTCTGTGCTGACAGCTCAGAGGCTGGTGCCTGCTTCGGATTCTGTGTCTCCCCTCCTCTCTCTGCTCCTCCCCTGCTCACATGCTCTGTCTCAAGAAATAAATAAATGTGACAAAAATGTTTAAAAAATAAATAAAATGTTTGGATTTCTCTGAATGACGCTTGTTGAATGTTAAGTGGTATTTATTAGCTCAAATAACTGATTATACTTCTATATCATTGTGCCTTCCTTGTTAAAGTGTTGAGATGTTATAGCCATAGCAGTTCCATTTTAGATTTAAGAAAGATGAGGGATTCTGTGAAAAGGGAAGACAAAGAAGGGGCAGTGTGAACAAAGTAGAGAACACTGTGTCAGATGTATAAGCAGCATTCGTTATTAGATCTTTGATAGTACAGTTAATTCAATTTTCCACTCTGGTTTAAACAGTTTATTTTATTCTTTCTTCCCAAAGAGACATCTTCCTGAATCATGTTTTTATCCTGCCCATCCTTTGCTCAGAAATGTCTAGTGAATCTCTCATTGCCAAAGGATTAAGATCTTATTCTACCACATCCCAGCTCCCTACAACCTACTTGTATCCAGCCCATGGAATCATTTGTCTAGTCACTTTCCTTTTGAGTCACACTTGCAAAGTTGGAGACCCATTGTTCCCTATCCTCTGAGCTTACCTCTATTCTTTTCTGTCCCCAGGCACTATTGATAATACTGTGTTATCACCACACTTTCTCCCATTCCAGACCACTTATTTTCCTTTCTCTGTAGACTCCCACAATATTTCTGTCAATAATACAACCGTAATAGTAGCTACCATTTATAGTGTTTATGATATGCCAGGCACTGTTTTTAGTACTTTACATGAATTGGCTCATTCAATCCTCAAAATTTCAAGATTATTATCCTCATTTTATTGATAGGGAAATGGAAGCACACAGGGATTAGGTAACTTGCCCAAGGTCAAAAAGCTAGTGAAGTGGCAGATCTGGAATTTTACCTCAAGTTGTCTAGATTCAGACTCTGTGTTTTTGACCATAGCTCTAAACTACCATTAATAAATTTTTCCTTTTAGATGTTTTATTTTCTTAAAATTTAACCAGTTTAAGGCAAGGACAAAGTCTCCTTGTTCTCTGCTTTACCTGTGTTCTCTTGCTTATGTTTGCGGGTCCATTTCTGGGTTGTCTATTCTGTTCCACTAATCTGAGTGTCTGTTTTTGTGCCAGTACCATACTGTCTTGATGATTACACCTTTGTAATACATCCTGAAGTCTGGAATTGTGATGCCTCCAGCTTTGGTTTTCTTTTCCAGGATTGTTTGTGCTATTTGGGATCTTTTCTGGTTCCATACAAATGTTAGGATTGTTTGTTCTAGCCCTGTGAACAGAGATTGGTATTATTTCTTTCTTTCCTTATTATTTTTTTTTTTTTTACAAATAGTTTATTGTCAAATTAGTTTCCACATAACACCCAGTGCTCATCCCCACGAGTGCCCTCCTCCATACCCCCCTCCCCCTCCCCCCCACATCCATCAGTCCTCAGTTTTTGCCAGCATTCAAGAGTCTCTCATGGTTTGCCTCTCTCCCTTTCCCCCACCATTTCCGCCCTTCTTCTCCCCCTTGTTCCTCCGTCAAGTTCCTCCTAATCCTCCTATACGTGCAAACATATGATATTTGTCCTTCTCTGCCTGACTTATTTCGCTCAGCATAACACCCTCAAGGTCCATCCATGTTGCTACACATGGCCAGATTTCATTGTTTCTCATTGCCATGTAGTATTCCATGGTATAGATAAACCACATCTTCTTGATCCATTCATCTGTTGATGGACACTTAGGCTCTTTCCATGTTTTAGCTATTGTGGAGAGTGCTGCTATGAACATTGGGGTACATGTGCTCCTATGCCTCAGCATTTCTGTATCCCTTGGGTAAATTCCTAGCAGTGCTATTGCTGGGTCATAAGGGAGTTCTATTGTTAGTTTCCTGAGGAACCTCCACACTGTTTTCCAGAGGGGCTGTACCAGTTTACATTCCCACCAACAGTGTAGGAGGGTGCCCGTTTCTCCACATCCTCGCCAGCATCTAGAGTTCTCTGATTTGCTCATTTTAGCCACTCTGACTGGCGTGAGGTGGTATCTCAGTGTGGTTTTGATTTGTATTTCCCTGATGAGGAGGGATGCTGAGCATCGTTTCATGTGTCTGTTGGCCATCTGGATGTCCTCTTTGGAGAAGTGTCTGTTCATGTCTTCTGCCCATTTCTTCACTGGGTTGTTTGTTTTTCGGGCGTGTAGTTTGGTGAGTTCCTTATAGATTCTGGATATTAACCCTTTATCTGATATGTCATTTGCAACTATCTTTTCCCATTCCGTTGGTTGCCTATTAATTTTCTGGGTTGTTTCCTTGGCTGTGCAGAAGCTTTTAATCTTGATGAGGTCCCAACAGTTTATTTTTGCTCTTGATTCCCTTGCTTTTGGGGATGTGTCAAGTAAGAAGTTGCTGCGGTGGAGGTCAAGGAGGTTGTTTCCTGCTTTCTCCTCTAGGGTGTTGATAGTTTCCTGTCTCACGTTCAGGTCCTTTATCCATTTTGAGTTGATTTTTGTGCATGGTGTGAGAAAATGATCTAGTTTCATTCTTCTGCATGTTGCTGTCCAGTTCTCCCAACACCATCTGTTAAAAAGGCTGTCTTTTTTCCATTGGATATTCTTTCCTGCTTTGTCAAAGATCAGTTGGCTGTATACTTTTGGGTCCACTTCTGAGTTCTCAATTCTGTTCCATTGGTCTATGTGTCTGTTTTTGTGCCAATACCATACTGTCTTGAGGATGACAGCTTTGTAGTAGAGGCTGAAGTCTGGGATGGTGATACCTCCCGTTTTGGTTTTATTTTTCAGTATTACTTTGGCTATTCGGGGTCTTTTGTGGTTCCATACAAATTTTTGGATAGTTTGTTCTAGTTTTGAGAAGTATGCTGGTGCAATTTTGATTGGAATTGCATTGAATGTGTAGAGTGCTTTAGGTAGTAATGACATCTTAACTATATTTATTCTTCCTATCCATGAGCATGGAATGTTTTTCCATTTCTTTGTGTCTTCTTCAATTTCCTTCATAAGTTTTCTATAGTTTTCATCATACAGATCTCTTGTATCCTTGGTTAGGTTTATTCCGAGGTATTTTATGGTTTTTTGTGCAATTGTGAATGGGATCAGTTTCTTGATTTCTCTTTCTGTTGCTTCATTGTTGGTGTATAGAAATGCAACCGATTTCTGTACGTTGATTTTGTACCCTGCAACTTGGCTGAATTAGATTGGTATTATTTCGATGGGGATTGCATTGAAAAAGTAGATTGCTTTGGGTAGTTTCGACATTTTAACAATATTTGTTCTTCCAATCCATGAGCATGGAATATTTTTCCTTTTTTTGTGTGTTTTCTTCAATTTCTTTCATAAGCTTTCTATACTTTTTCAGTGTATAGATTTTTCACTTCTTTGGTTAGGTTTGTTCCTAGATAGTGTGTGGGATTTGGTGCAATTGTAAATGAGATTGATTCCTTGGTTTCTCTTTCTGCTGCAACTGATTTCTGTGCTTTGATTTTATATCCTGCGACTTTGCTGAATTCATGCATCAGTTCTAGCAGTTTTTTGGTGGAATCTTTTGGGTTTTCCATATAGAATATCGTGCCATCTGTGAAGAGTGAAAGCCTGACCTCCTCTGGGCCAATTTGAATGCCTTTTATTTCTTAGTGTTGTCTGATTGCTGAGGCTAAGACTTCCAATACTATGTTGAATAACAGTGGTGAGGGGCACCTGGGTGGCTTAGTCGGTTAGGCGTCTGACTTTCGCTTAGGTCATGATCTCGCAGTTTGTGGGTTCGAGCCCCGCGTCGGGCTCTGTGCTGACTGCCAGCTCAGAGCCTGGAGCCTGCTTCTGATTCTGTATCTCTTTCTCTCTCTGACCCTCCCCTGCTCATGCTGTCTCCCTCTCCCTCTCTCCTAGAAATAAATAAAACATTAAAAAAAATTAAAAAAAAAAATAACAGTGGTGAGAGTGGACATCCCTGTCATGTTTCTGACCTTAGGGGGAAAGCTGTCCGTTTTTCCCCATTGAGTGTGATATTAGCAGTGGGTTTTTCTTATATGGCGTTTATAAGAAAAACCCTACTTTCTTGAGGGTTTTATCCAGAAAGGATGCTGTATTTTGTCAAATGCTTTTTCTACATCTATTAAAAGGATCATATGGTTCTTGTCCTTTATTTTATTAATGTGATGTATCACATTGATTGGTTTTCAGATGTTGAACCAGCTCTGCATCCCAGGTATAAATCCCACTTGACTGTGATGAATAATAAATGTATTGTTGGATCCGGTTGGCTAGTATCTTCTTGAGAGTTTTTGTGTCCATGTTCATCAGGGAAATTGGTCTGTAGTTCTCCTTTTTAGTGGGGTCTTTGGTTTTAGAATAAAAATTATTACTTTTGAAAAAAGATTTTAAAGTAATCTCTACACCCAACATGGAGCTCAAACTTAACAACACCAGGATCAAGAGTCACATGTGCTACTGACTGAGCCAGCCAAGTGCCCCCATGTGACCTATTATAATTGATGGTCACTCAAGTTCCTAGGTCTTTCTAGGAGTTTTGGCTTTGTTGATTTGACTTGATTCACTGATACTCTCTTTTGTTTCTCTAATTACTGGTGTGAGATGGTCAGTGTGGCTGCCAAGAACTCAAATCTGGGCTTTTGTTACCTAAATGAATGGTGCTCAGTAGTGGGTGCTCTATGGAGGGTGGGTGCTTGGTCAGTGTGGCTGCCAAGTATTCAAATCTGGGCTTTTGTTACCTAAATAAATGGTGCTTATTTCCTAATGCATGCAAAACCAAATCTCAAATTTTGTTCTGTGCTTCAAAGTAAATACTTTAAGTTTGTGTTTGTCTTCTGAAGCCATATTTTCATTACTTTTGGATATCTGATATGTCAAGTAAAATGAGAATGAGCAACCTATACTTCACTTTCCTTGCAATATCAAATCCTAAAGCGATACTTAATACTATGCAGTTCCTCCTTAATTTCTTTGGAAAAGAAAAGGCTCCTCATGTGAAGAACAGTGAAAGTTGGTTGCGTTGAAGTTACTTTTAGTGAGTACCTTGCACATACAATGTTCAGCTTTAAGATCACATTATCTCTCTTGGTAAAGGCAAGATACTTAGTCGAGAAAGCTGAAGTCTGATGTTGCTGGAGTCTCTTTTCTGTTTCATTCATCTGTTTCTAACAGCATACTGCTTGATAAGAAAGGTACTCAGAGCCAGATGTTTCTAGTGCTCTAGCGGTTATTTACGTGCCTGTGTATTAGCTGGTGAAATAAATCTATCTCTGGCTAATATAATAAGAAAGTATTTGGAAGAGTATTGGTTAACTTACAGAATAAAGGGAAAGCATCAGCCTCAGGGATAACCTTAACAGCTATGGCATCGTAAGGTGGCCAAGCAAGAGCATCTCTTAAGTCTTGGCCATTGAAACAACTCAATTCTGTTTTCTTTCAATGGTCAGATCAGGATTTGTGTTCTTTGGAAGGGAGTCAAATTTGCTCTTAGCTTAAGTTAGACAGGTGCCCATTTCTTAGTTGGGGGCCACCAGTAGCACATGAAATGGGAAAAGAGTATTTCCAGTTACCAAAGAAGGGGAAACAGGAAACATTGTTAGATGCCCATTTCTAACAGGGCTTATCTCAAAGCAGAGAGGATTTAAGTGATAGTTAAAAAAGATATTTTATTTTATTTATTTATTTTTTACAGTTTATTTATTTATTTTGAGGGGCAGTAGGAGAGGGAGGGAGAGAATCCCAAGGAGATTCTGCGCTATGAGCACAGACATGAGTTCACAAACTGTGACATCATGAGTTGGACACTTAACCCAATTAACCACCCCGGTGCCTCTAAATGATAATTTTAACTTCGACAATGGTGATCTGAATATTACCTGAATTCAACCACTGAGCTATTCTTCTAGGTGGAAAATGTTAGCAGTTAATTTCATTAATCAACAGTTTTATGTTCAATTGTGAAAATATGATTTTTTTTCTGATCACATTTAAAAAATGATATTTATCTATTTTCAAATGTATCCAAGAATATAATAATATGAACCCATAAGTAACCATTATTCAACTTCAAAAATTGTTAGCATTTTGTCAATCTTGTTTCCATTGATTGTATTTGAAAACATTATCATAAGATGTTCTTACAACTGGCTATATAAAAACTCACAAGACTTGATACGAAGTCTGAGAATTGTCTTATGAATATAATTCCAGGTATCAAATGATCAGTCTCATAAAAAAGAAAAAAACATGTTGCTTGTTAGAATAAAAGATGGCTCTATGCAGCATTAGTGCATTGTTTATCTGGAAGTAGAATTTTATTTCAATCAGGAAGGCTTTTTACCGGCTTAAGACTGGTAAATCAATTCCTTAATAGCTCTTTCTGGATTTCCTTTACCCACTTTGTCTTCTGGTCCTTAACATCTTTAGGGGTGAATCAGAGATTTTATTTGACAGTGAAATTTCTGAACACCAATCTGCATGTGCATTGTATAAGAGCTGAAAGTGTTCTTATGTCTTTTGTAGTTGAAAGATGCATGAGTGTGATGCAGTCCGGGACACAAATGATCAAACTGAAACGTGGGACCAAAGGGCTTGTCCGGCTCTTTTACCTGGATGAACATCGGACCCGCCTCCGATGGAGACCCTCTAGGAAGAGTGAGAAGGCAAAAAGTAAGACCAACCTTTGAATTCTTTTCGTGGCTTGATATAGTAATATGTGGGTTATATTGGCTGGGCTCTTTGACAGCCTCAGATCTTTGAAACTTTGATATTTTTTGCAAGTTTTGGGGTCAGTTGCTAAAGGATGCAGAAAGACTGAATAAGTAGTGACCATTTTTGCCTTTTTAATTCTTTGGAAGTTTCAGTCCATAAAAGTTTTCTTACCCATGCATGCCGTAAATGTTAACATTTCCCATGTTGGAGACATAATATATTTTTTAGTGATGTTTTATAGACTGAGGCCTTTTATTATATTTTTTTTTTATAAAAGGTGAAGGATATCATAGATCCAATAGGCTTTAAAGTGTATCGCATTATTCTGAGCACAGTAACTGATTAGTGAATTAACAAAATTGTTTTAATTGATCAAGCAAAGAGCTTTGATCTGTCTCTTACTTAAGCCCTCTTTCCCATGCCTTATACAGTCAGCACCAAGTCCGTGTTGGGTCCCATGCAATGGCTCTCTCATCTTCTTCCTTTCCATTTTCATAGGAACTTCCTTGGTCTGTGGTCTCGTCACCTTTGAGCTTGTTGAGAAACTTCCTAACCAATCTCCATTTTGCTACTTTCTTCTGCTTTTGTCTGTTAAGATACTTTCATCTTCAAGTAGCACAGGACTTTGACTAAATTAGGCTGACAGGATAAATATATCATCTCACGTAACAAGACAGAGATCAGCAGGCCCAGGCATGGGACCTTGAGCCTTTAGCTCTGTTTTCCCAAGTACTCTTGGCTCTGTCCCTTGTGTGTTGGCCCTGTAGTCAAGGCAGCAGCAACATAGTACTTCCTTTTCAGGAGAGAGGACCTCTTTCCATAATTTTCTCTCAAAGCAGACTACCCATGTCTCCTTGGTTAGAACTGAGTTACATTCTTACACCCAGAGTAATCACAAGAAATAGGAATGGGGTCACCCCCATGGCTTAGACTCACCAGAACTTGCCCCAGAGTGGGTATGGGCTCATTTCCCTGTGAATCATTTGGAGAATGAGTTGATACCAGAAGAAAATGATGACTTTGCCATTAAGGCAGAGTGGAAGAGATGGTATAGAGATGGTTCAGTAAGATTACAACCCTTCTGATTCATGCTTAAAAACAAGCAAACAAATAAAAAAGTACCATCCCTGCTGGTGCTTCTTTGATCCAAACTTGCAGTGTTCCTCTTACCTGTATGATGCTAATCTTTGGTCTCTTGTATCAGGCTGTCTCTGATCTAGCCTCTACCTACCTTTCTAGCTTTATCTCCCCTTCCTCCCTCTCTTGAGCTTTACAGCTTGGCGTAAATGGCCTATTTAATATCCCTGGAGTGGATCTCATGTTTTTCTATCTTATGCTGTTTCTGCTGGGGTGCCACCTCTCTCCCTCTCCAAGCCCCGCTCTACCTTCACCATCCTCGCATTCTTTCTCTAAATACTAGTTACATTTAGCTATGCTATTTGGTTACCCCCAATTTTTTTCCTCCCAATTTTTAACTGTCTTCTTATATGTATTGTAAAACTCCAAGGTTGGTTTGAGGTCTTTGTATGTTTTCCCTGTGCAAATATGTAAACTATAAATTTGATGTATTCATAGTCTCCTTTTTCTACGAGTCTTTTGCAAACATCGATCTTCCTATCATAAATTTCAACAGATTCTGACTCAAAGCTTGAGAGGGCATTACCCAGGCTGCTCAGGAAGGTAAAGTGGTATTTGCAGAGGGCTCCTGGCAGGAAATGATAGGGCTTGTAGTTCACATTTGAACTTAATACCACGATTCACAGACAGTGAATTTGTTCATGCTTTTTTTTTTTTTTTAATGCTCATTTATTTTTGAAAGAGAGAGGGAGAGACAGAGCACAAGAGAGGGAGTGGCAGAGAGAGAAGGAGACACAGAATCTGAAACAGACTCCAGGCTTGAGATGTCAGCACAGAGCCCGATGTGGAGCTCAGACTCACAAACTGTGAGATCATGACCTGAGCTGAAGTCAGATGCTCAACCAACTGAGCCACCCAGGAGCCCCATGTTCATGCTTATTTTTTAAAAAAAATTTTAAATGTTTTTTTATTTATTTCTGAGAGAGAGAGGGAGAAAGAGCATGAGCAGGGGAGGGTCAGAGAGAGAGGGAGATACAATCTGAAACAGGCTCCAGGCTCTGGGCTAGCTGTTAGCACAGAGCCCGACGCAGGGCTCGAACCCACAAACCGTGAGATCATGACCTGAGCTGAAGTCGGACTCCCAACCGACCGAGCCACCCAGGCACCCCAGTTCATGCTTATTTTTAAAATTTAAGATGATTTTGGTACTTTTTTTCTTAATCCTTAATCCTTTTACATATCTTCACCTGCCATGTAACTGCATTCCACTTTCCTCACAGTACTTATTGACTCCATTTACAAAGTCACCGAAGGTCGACAGTCTGAAATATTCCACAGACAAGCTGAGGGCCACTTCGATCCCAGCTGCTGCTTTACCATCTACCATGGCAACCACATGGAGTCTCTGGATCTCATCACCTCCAACCCTGAGGAGGCTCGCACCTGGATCACAGGGCTCAAGTACCTCATGGCCGGCATCAGTGATGAAGATTCCCTTGCCAAGCGGCAGAGGACCCATGACCAATATCCTCCCTAGAATGTTAATTTTGAGCTGTGTGTGTGTGTGTGTGTTTGTGTATTAGGCTGTATTTTATTTTTTCCTATAATTTTGAGGCTTAAAGCTACTTTTCTTCCTTTCTCTTTCTTTACCCTTAGCACTTTTCTGCTCCCTCCTCACTCTCACCCCAAGTAAGTGAATGTGTAGAACATATAGAAAGTTAAGCTTGCGTGAACTCAGGAGCAGACTTCTTCTGAGGAGATTGAATTTAGCTCCACAATCTGAGAGGGTCTCCAAATGCAGCCTAATGTTTCCTAAGAGAGATTAGGTAGCTGGGAAAACTGTTTATTTGATTACAAATCCTGCTTTGTAATTAAGTTCGTTTAGTTGAACAAGTACTTTTTGAGTTCCATTTACACACACGGTATTAAGCTCCTTCCTGCTTTTTCTCTCACTTTTTAATTTACAGTGTAGAAACTGATTGATACTGAAGGGGAAGTCATTTTTTATTTTAATACCATTTGCTTTCTCTAAATTCTTCCAGAAACTGAGAGACTCATTTGAGTCCCCTTCTTAATTAAACTCATTCTCGAGGTCCTGTGGTGCTGACAAGATAAATAGTTAACATGTTTGGTTTGAAGGCACCTCTTCTGCTGCTATTGAGCTGGTCATGTGACATGGCCTTTTTGGCCTCAATTTCCTTATGTGTAAAGTGAAGCAGGCAATAGAGTTGTTGACCGTTTTGGTTCCCTTCTGCACGTCTTAAAGGGTCTTAAAACACGTGTGCCCCCTGTCTATGAAGGGAGTAGTTCTCCTTCCCTGCTGTCATTGGAATGTGTGTCCTGATTTTTTCCCCCAGCGTAGTGATAAATTTGTGCTGCTCTAGTTATAACTCCACACCCAGGGTATTGTTTGAGCAGAGTGGAAATATTCAGCCCATGAAAGGATTTTTGACAGTGGGAAGGTCTGAGCTGATGAGCCATGATATTTTCATCAATATTCACAGCATGCAGATAAAGGCACCTGGGATTCATAAATGAACAAAATGCAAACATAGAAAGGAACTTTCTGTGCTTTGTTCTGTTAATTTGGTTCTTAAGTCCTTAACATTTGGAAAAAAAACAAACAGAAATGCTGAATAAAATTGCGTTCAGGGCCAAGCCACAGAATCATATTAACAGTGCCTTGAACTAAAACAATATTCATTGTTCATGAACAGGAGGTGTGAGACAGGGCAGGTCAAGAGTTGGTTAATCAGTGGCTCAGTGATGTCAGCCGAGAACTAGGTTCTGCCGTTCTCAGCATGTTGGCGTGGTCCTTAGGTGGATTGCCCCTAGGTCAGATGAGGCACAGCTACTTTGGCAGCAGCTCCAAACACATCCCTGCCCAGAGGGAGCATAGTTTCTTCTCGCAAAGCTTCTTTCTAAGAGCAAAGTAGATCTTTCCAGGCCGTGCTTCCCCCACCTCCCCTTGCCCAAGAATAAATCTCATCATCCGCTAGAATTGCTATTGCAGGTCCATTCCTGAGCCAGACTTCGATAAATCAGTTAACATAATTGGACTTTGATCTCAAGACTCTTGCATACTTAAAAACTTCATCTTAATGTGTATTTATTTTTAAGAGAGAGGGAGACACAGGATCTGAATCTCAGCACAGAACTGGACACGGGGCTTGAATTCACAAACAGTGAGATCATGACCTGAGCCAAAGTCAGACGCTTAACCCGCTGAGCCATCTAGGTGCCCCTGAAAACTATTTTTCAAAACAAAACACATTTGTAAGAAAGAGTAGTGTTCCTTTCCACTTTGCAAGTCTCTTTAATGCCTACCTGGATAAAACATATATTCTCCTGTCTGTTTCTGCCTTCAATCTGTGTGTTGTATTGTTTTAGAATTGCATGAAGAAAATTTAGCCTCACACACATAAATAGTTGGAAAAGGGGGCTACTCTTGGTTATGTGGACTCTTTGGATTATACTTTGGGGACAGCTATACTAAGGCTCATCAAGATATTCTTCTGCCTCCGTTAAAGCCCATGGTTCTGTTATACCTGAACAAAATAGAGGTTCTTCAACAAGGAAGAAAGAAGGAAAATTGCCGTAGGGGAGGACAACCAATTCTAGAAGTTATTATCTTCTCCCAGTCAACTAGAACAAGTTCACAATATTCCAGAGCCTTTCATAAGCCTTGAAGTAGACCAGTGAGAGAAATGGGCGTATTTCTTTTTAAATGGTGGCAAAATTTCCCCCTTTATTAGATCTTTATAGTTACCTGAAAAATGCATGCTCATTGCAGTAAGCCTAAAAATACAAAGCTGCATAAAGAAAGGAATAATAATCTTGACCCCTGTGTATCTTTTGCACCTTCTTCTCCAAGGTTACTGATGTTAACAACTTGATGCACACCCTTATCTCTCCCATCCTGTTTTTGAATCAGGGTGTTTGTTTTTCTGTTGTTGAGTTTTAAGAGTTCTGTATATTCTGGATATTAATCACTTATCAGTGACATGATTTGAAAATATTTTCTTCCATTCTGTTGGTCTTTTAAAAAAAATTTTTTTAATGTTTTATTTATTTCTAGGAGAGAGAGAGAGAGAGAGACAACGTGAGCAGTGGAGGGTCAGAGAGAGAGGGAGTCACAGACTGAAACAGGCTCCAGGCTCTGAGCTGGCAGTCAGCACAGAGCCCGATGTGGGGCTCGAACCTACGAACCGCAAGATCATGACCTAAGCGAAAGTCGGACGCTTAACTGACTAAGCCACCCAGGCGCCCCACCATTCTGTTGGTCTTTTTACTTTATTGATAGTGTTCTTGGTGCACAAAATTTTTAAATTTTTCCTTAAGTCCAGTTTGTCTCTTTTTTCTAACATTTATTTATTTTTGAGAGAGACAGAGGGGCAGGGGAGGGGCAGAGAGAGAGCAAGACAGAATCTGAAGCAGGCTCCAGGCTCTGGGTTGTCAACTCCGAGCCTGATGAGGGGCTCGAACCCATGAGATCATGACCTGAGATCATGACCTGAGTCGAAGTCAGACACTTAACTAACTGAGCCACCCAGATGCCCCTATCTGTTTTTTCTTTTGCCACCTGTGGTTTGGTGTTATGCTCAAGAAATGATTGCCAAATCTCATGCAGCGAAGATTTTGTTCTCTTTTCTGTTAAAAGTTTTATTGTTTTAGGTCTCATATTCATGTCCTTAATCCATTTGAGTTAATTTTTGTGGATAGTGTTAGGTAATGATCCAGCTTCATTCTCTGGCATGTTGATACCTAAGTTTTCCAGGCCCATTTGTTGAAAAGACTGTCCTTTTTCCGTAAAATGGTCTTGGCAGCCTTGTCAGAAATCATGTGACCATCGATGTGAGGGTTTATTTCTGGGCTTTTTATTTTTTTTATTTTTTTATTTTTATTTTTATTTTTTAAAATTTTTTAATGTTTATTTGTTTCTAGGAGAGAGAGAGAGACAGCGCGAGCAGGGAAGGGTCAGAGAGAGAGGGAGTCACAGACTGAAACAGGCTCCAGGCTCCGAGCTGGCAGTCAGCACAGAGCCCGACGCGGGGCTCGAACCCACGAACCGCGAGATTATGACCCAAGTGAAAGTCGGACGCTTAACCGACTAAGCCACCCAGGCGCCCCAGGGCTTTTTAAATTCTATTGGTTTATATATTTGTCTTCATGCTAATATAATGCTGTTTTGATTGTTGTAGCTTTGAGATAAGTTTTGAAATCAGGAAGTGTGAGTCTTTCAATTTTGTTCTTTTTCAAGATGGTTTGGCTACTCAGAGTCCCTTGGTATTCCATACGAATTTTAGGATGGGTTTTTCTATTTCTGCAGAAAATGTCATTGGGATTTGGATAGAAATTGCGTTGAATCTGTCGATTGCTTTGAGTAGTATTGACATTTTAACTAAATTGTCTTCCAATCCGTGAATGTCAGATGTGTTTTCATTTAGCTATGTTTTCTTAACATTTTTTCAGCAATGTTTTGTAGTTTTCACTGTGCAACTTTTTTACCTCCTTTATTCCTAAGTATTTTATTATTTTGATTTGATTGTAAATGAAATTGTTTTTGTAATTCCTTCTCAGATTGTTATTGTTCATATATAGAAATGCAACTGATTTTTGTGTGTTGACTTTGTATCCTGCTACTTTCCTGAATTCATTTATCCTAACAGCTTTTTTTGTGGGTCTTTAAGATTTTCTATTTATAAGATCATATCATCTATACAAACATTATTTTACTTCTTTCCAATTTGGATGCCCTTCCTTCCTTTCTCCTTCCCTCCCTTTGCTTAATTGCTCTGGCTAAAACTTAGTACTGTGTTGAATAAAAATGGTGAAAGCTGTCACCCTTGCCTTGTTCCTGATTTTAGAGGAAAAGCTTTCAGTCTTTCATTATTGAGTATGATATTTACTGTGGGTTTTTTTTCATATGTGGCTTTTATTATGTGGAGGTAGCTTTGTTTTATTCCTATTGTGTTGAGTGTTTTTATTATGAAAGGGTATTGAATATCGTCACATTTTTTTTCTGTATCAGTTGGGATGATCATGTGTTTTTTTCCATCAGTATGTTGATGTGGTATATTACATTAATCTATTCTCATATGTTGAACCATCCTTATATTACAGGAATAAATTCCACTTGGTCATGGTATATAATTCTTTTAATATACTGCTGAATTTGATTTGCTAGTATCTTGTTGAGGATTTTTGCATGACTGTTTATTTAGTCTGTATTTTTGTTTTTGTTGTATCTTTGCCTGGGCTTAGTATCAGGGTAATGGCAGCCTCTCGAATGAGTTAGGAAATGTTCCCTCCTCTTCAAATTTTTGGGAAATTTTGAGGATTGGTGTTAGTTCTTTTAATGTTTGGTAGAAATCACCAGTGAAGCTATGAAGTTCAAGTATCAAGTTTTCTTTGTTGAGAGAGTTTTGATTACTGATTCAAGCACCTTGCTAGTTAGAGATCTATCCACATTTTATATTCTTTGTGATTTAGTCCTTATAGGTTTTGCGTTTCTAGGATTTGTCCATTTCATTTAGGTTATCTGCTTTGTTAGCATGCAATTGTTCATAGTACTCTTTTAAAATCCTTTTTATTTCTGTAGAATTGGTAGTAATGTCTTCACTTTTGTTTCTGATTTTAGTATTGATTTGAATCCTTTCTCTTTTTTTTTTTGAAAGAAATCTACTTTTGATTTCATTGATTTTTTTTTTCTGTTGTTTTCTATCTCCATTTCATTGCTCTTTCCTCCAGTCTTTGTTATTTTCTGCCTTTCTGCTAGCTTTGGCTAGCTTTGCATTTAGTTTGTCTTCTTTTTTCTAGTTCCCTAAGTTGTAAAGCTGATTGTTAATTTGAGATCTTTCTTAAATTTTATATTTCATCTTTAAACACTTACTTATTTTTAATTGAAGTATAGTTGACATACAGTTATAAACATTAGCATCAAGTGTATTTCTTATTTTTGAATGTAAGCATTTATAGTTATAAATTTCTCCTGTAATACTGCATAAGTTTTAGTATGTTGTGTTTCCCTTTTCATTCATCTTTAAGTATTTTCTAATTTCCTTTTGATTTCTTCTTTGACCCATTGGTTGTTTAAAAGTGTGTTGTGTAACTTCCATAATTTTTTAAATTTTCTAGTTTTCCTTTTGTTATTGATTTTATCATATTGTGGTCAAAGAAGGTACTTTGAATGATATCTATGTTTAAAATTGGATTCTTAGCTATGGCCTACAACATTATCTATCCTGGAAAACATTCTGTGTGCACCGGAGAAGAATGTGTATGCTACTATTGTTGTTGGTTCAAGTGTTCTATACAAGTCTATTAGACCTAGTTGGTTTATTGTGTTGTTTATGTTCTCTATTTCCTTACCTTCCATGTGGTTTCTCTATCCATTATTGTGAGTAGGGTACTGAATTCTCCAATTATTACTGTAGAACTGTCTACTTCCCCTTCAATTCTGTCAGTTTTTGCTTCATGTATTTTGATTTGTCATTAGATGTGTAATAGTTACAATTGTTATCTTTGAACCTTTTATCAATATATACTGTCCTTGTTTATTTCTTAGAAACATTTTTTATTTACAGTTGATTTTGTCTAATATTAGTAGATCCATCTCTGTTTTCTTTTTTTACTATTTGCTTGTAATGTGTTTTTCTGTCATTTCACTCTCAACCTGTTCATGTTTTTGGATCTTAAGTGAATCTCTTGTAGACAGCATACAGTTGGATCATGTGTTTAATTTTTTTATTAAAAAAATTTTTTTAAGGTTTTATTTATTTCTGAGAGAGAGAGAGAGACAGTGTGAGCAGGGGAAGGTGAGAGAGAGAGGGAGACACAGAATCTGAAATAGGGTCCAGGCACTGAGCTGGCTGTCAGCACAGAGCCCAGTGCGGGGCTCGAGTGCATGAACTGTGAGATCTTGACCTGAGTGAAGTTGGATGCCCAACCGACTGAGCCACCCAGGCGCCCCTGGATCATGTGTTTTAATCCATTCTACCAATCTCTGTGTTTTGATTAGAGAATTTAATCCATTTACATTTAAAGTCCTTACTGGTAAGGAGGGATTTATTTCTGTCATTGTACTGTTTGCTTTTTATATGCCTTATAACTTTTTTGTCTTTTGTTTCCTGCATTACTGTCTTTTTTTGTTTAGTTGATATTTTTATGGTGAAATTTTAAATTCCTTTCTCATGTCCTTTTATATATATTTTATAGCTCTTTCCTTTATGGTTACCATGGGGATTACATTTAACATCCTAAAGTTATAATACTCTAGTTTGAATTTATACCAACTTAGCTCAATAGCTTTTTGAATCTGAATTTGTTTGTCTGTGTTTACTGGGAGTAGAAAGTTTTCCTGTTTGAATTAACCAGGTTGACAGCTGAGGGATTTCATATTCTGAAAATATGCTATTTGGAAAGCAAGTATACCCCAGAACTGCATAGGGAATAATTTTATAAGAAATATAGAAACAGTTGATGCTTGTGTCAGTGAAGAGAGAAAAGGAAAGAGGAAATTAATGAATAATAAGATGATGTCAAAAATAGGGATAGTTATGTTGAATCAGAGGACAATTCTCGTACACATTTGTCAGGATTTGATAGGGCTGTAGGTAATATTTTAATAACAGAATAACATCCTTGATTGGACGTACATTTAATTACATTAGTTGAGGACAACAGCTTTGGGATATTTATTATTATTACATTACAAATAGACTTGAAAATTTCAACTGTGAATGAATAATAAGAATAATGAATCTTAAGTAGCTGTATGAAAAAAGTCAATCCAGTGTAAAATATAATTCAGGTTATTTCTGCAATATGGCCGTGTTTCATGGAGGTAGATTCAGTACTCATATCTCTTAAAAGCAATATAGTGTTGTGTTTAAGGGCTCAGACTAGTATTGCACTGCCTTGGATTTGGCTCCAATTCTGCCATGTATCGTGTAACTTTGGAAAGTAACTTAAACTCTTTTCGCCTCAGAGTCTTTGTCACATGGTGATAACGTTAATGATAGTGTATGCCTTATGTAGTAGTTGTGTGAAGATCAAAAGAGTTGATGTACACAAAATACTTAGAACACTGTCCAGCACATATGAAATGCTTATAAATAATAGCTAGTATTTTTATTGCTAAAGAGAGGTGAGGACTGGCAAATCTTCTGCTTTCCTCTTCAGATTAAGTCTGAAATCTCAGTGGCCCAGCAGGAAAGCCTCGGCCTTTTTATCCATCAGTCATTCTCCTCTGTGATTTCCCCACCTAATCTCTTGACCCCACAAGGGAAATTATTAACCTCAGGAAGACTTTAGGTAGGCCCTTATGGATGTTGTGAACTGAAGGATTATACCTTCCCTATACATCAGGTGCTCTGCAAACTGTAGCCTATAGGCAGACCTGGCCTATTGCCTTTTTGTAAGTGGTCCTTAGCTGAGAAATGGTTCTCAGTGATTGGGGGAAAAATCAAAAGAAGAGGAATATATTGTGAAATTGTAAAAATTATCTGAAATTCAAATTTCAGTGTCCATAAGTAAACTTTTATTGGAAAATAATGATGCCAATTGTTATGTGTTGTCTATAACCACTTTTGTGTCACAATAGCAGAACTGAGTAGTTGCAGTTGAGACCTGCAAAGCCTAAAATATTTACTATCAGATCTTTTCCAGAATAAGTTTGCCCAACCCTATGGTAAATACTACCATTCAATACTTTACAATCCTATACAATCCTATAACTTTTTGATAGAAAATTCTAGGCCATAACTTTTCATTCAGTTTTTACTTTCCCAGTTTTTCTTTGCAGAATGATTGTTTCTCTTCTTAAACTCACCCTGTATAATGATGTGAATCATTAATTTAGAGCTTTCTTGAGTACTCACATCTTAATTATGAAGAAGAGCTTTAAGATATCAGAATACTTTTACCTGTATTGTATTGTATACCATGTGTCCTGTTACTGGGAGAGAATGGTTTTTCCTTTCATAGAATCTTAAGAGTTGGAAGGGACTTCAACTCTAAGTTGTGTTCTAGTTGTGTTCACTGAAGAAATGGAAGGACCAAGAAGTGCCATAAGTGACCCACTGTCACAATGCCAGGTCAACAGAATCAAGACTAGTGTATATTTCTCAGTTGGATTCTACCTCTGTGTCTTACCAATCCTATATTCCCTAAATCAATTGTCAAGGCCAGTTTCTATGTTGACACTGAAGGCCTTGCAGACACAGGCCTACCCTTAGGGTTTGTTCTGGCAGAATAGTCATACTTAGGGTTTGCTTGACCTTGTCTGTTCTCTGGAGAAATCTTTGAGAGACTTTTGTAAGGAAGTCTAAAATAAAAGGAAGAAAATAAGACTGCTGTTAAACTCATTTCATCACTTCTTTGAACACAGAGCAGTGTCCACAGTCAAAAGAAATAGAGATGGATGGGTGCTGTGTGTCCAGGAAACAGAAAAAAATAATGAGATTCAGGTATTTATTAATAATTGGGCCAATGTTTCACTCTTCTGATTCTTGAGTTATTTTTACCCTAGTCCTGTGTCACCAGTTAACTTCCAAGTGTCATAATGTATAATGAGGTCCTCCCTGAACTCTATGAGAAGTTGAATTAGAAAGAGCTGGGCTGGTAATTTTCCAATGTTATAAAGAAAACAAATTGTGAAACAAGATATTTATAGTATTTAGGTATTTAACGTTAGAAGAAGTAAGACTTTATGGTTGTTTTTAATTCCTGAGGTCCAGTCTCTTACAATCATAATTTGAATTGCCTAAGAAATGGAAATGTGCTATGTTATTTACTGTTAGTACTTTAACTTAACATGAAAATCAGTTTGATATCAACTGCTTGATAGGCAATTATCCATTTCCCCCTCTCTCACCTACTCTCATTCTCCTATTTGTTCGTTTTAAACTTAATGCCTTCCCTTACTTTGATTTTCTGGTTTCTTTCCACCACTTTTATTCCCCTTCAAATTTTGAAGCTCAGTTTGGTTTTCTAAGTCTATACATGATTCCTGCATTCTGCAATTTGCCCCCAATAACTATGAATCATCCATTTTTTAAAAAGTATTTATTTGAGAGAGAGAGAGTATGAGAGAGGGAGAAAGCATGTGAACTGGGGAGGGAGAGAGAGAGAGAATCTGGAGGAGCTCTGTGCTGTAATGGCATGGGGCTCAATCCTTCGAACCCTGAGATCCTGACCTGAGGTGAAATCAATAGTTAGATGCTTGACTAACTGAGTACCCCAGGTGCCCCTTGAATCATTCATTAAAAATTTTTTTTTTCTAATCACCCATTGGTTAGCATTGGTTACCATTTATTCTATTTCTTCATAATGTGAAACAGCCCAAGAGTCATTCCCCCTGAGGGATTTTTTTCTAAAACTTCAGGTCACTTGATGTAAATCTTCTGTTTCTAAACTCAGCCTCATACCTTCAGTCACTGAATATCGGACCTGCATTTTGAGCATAATCTCTAACATATGAGGCTTACTTTTGATTTAGAAATTTGAGGCTGTTAGGTAAGAATCTTTAAAGCTAGTAATAAGAAGATGAATATAGCATAGAGACAGATCTTCTGTATAGGACACAAGAATACTAGACTAGGTTTCCAAAAATTTGGATCTCTTAGAAATTTATCCTTAGCAAATTTCTGCTGGGACGCTGGAGGCCCAGGGGAGCCTGGTGAGATTGAGCCCTGCACTGGGCTCTGCACTGACATTGTGGAGCCTACTAGGGATTCTCTCTCTCCCTCTCTCTCTGCCCCTACTCTGCTTGCTCTCTCTTTCTCTAAATAAATAAATATTTTTAAAAAACTTCTCCTTCTCCTCTAGTTTTATATCCTCATCTCAACAATGAGGAGATCGAACTAGACAGTTTCTAAATATAGGATTGGACTGAGAAAAGGGAACTGAAAAAATTATCCAGTGTGGGGTGTTGTGAAGGTAAAAACTAAATGGAAGGTCATAGAGGAGGAAGATAAGGCCTAAATTTGGCATATTTGAGGTTTCATCACATCATATTCCTTAATGGATTATATAAAAATGTGTGAGTTAAAGAAACTCCCAAAGGAACTTGGTTTGACTCTCATTTCAAAGTGAAGGGAACCCCCTCCCAGCACCCACCCCTGTTGCCTGTTGTCACTGTTAGCAGATCACTAGCCCCTGGATTGCAGGCAGGGCCTCCTCAAAAGAATTTCTTCTCAAGTTCTGTGTTAATGATAAATGTCCTTGGGAGTATTCTGTGAGAGAGCAGTTTTTATTTTCATGAAAAAAAAGTGTTTCTCTTGACCTTTCTTCATGTGGGTGAAGCAGACCTTTGAGGAAGCTGATAAGAATGGTGATGGCTTATTGAATATTGAAGAGATACACCAATTGATGCATAAACTGAATGTGAATCTGCCCCGGAGAAAAGTCCGACAAATGTTTCAGGTATGTTTTCATAAGTGGATTGGCCTCATGTAAAATATACGTTGTAGGTTATTGATGTTCTTAGATATTTCAAAGGCTATTTCGTTATGTTGGAAGCTGATATTACCTGCTCTGTAGTGTTTTATTTTTCTTTTAGGAAAAGAGGGGTGCTTTGGGGCACCTGGGTGGTTCAGTTGGTTGAGCGTCCAACTTCGGTTCAGGTCATGATCTCACGGTTCGTGGGTTCAAGCCCTGCATCGGACTCTGCTGACAGCCAGCTCAGTGCCTGGAGCCTGCTTCAGATTATTTGTCTCCCTTTCTCTCTGGCCCTCCCCTGCTCACGCTGTCTCAGTCTCTCTCAGAAATAAATAAAACATTAAAAAAAAAAGAGGGGTGCTTTGTTTCATGAAGGAAAAAAAAAAGACTTCCTAAACTCAGCATGTATCCACAGTGTCACTTCCTAAAATGCTTTTTTATTGTTGCTCTTTTCAGAGAGTAATTATAAGTACTTTACCTGGCACTTAGATACTGGAGCAAACTCCATGAAGTCCCTGCGAGAGGATAACATCTCATGTGCCTACCTCACAGAGCTCTTGTGAGGATCAGAATAAAGACTTAGTAACATGAAAAACCAGCACTTATTGAAGGCCTCAAGAGGCTCTATTTCATTTTAGAGGAGTTTCAGATTTAAAATCGTGATGCTTAGAAGTGCTACATCACCTCTACCATTTAGGGAGCTCTCCAGAAGTTCATTCAACTGCCTGTTGGTATTAGATGACATGCTTTTTCCTTGATGGTCAGTCCTTAAGGAAAATCCTTGAGCACAGACTTATTCTGTGGCACCCAGCTGGGATTGTACTTCGTCTTCCATCTAAGGTGCAGAAGTGAGCTCTGTTAAGTGGGTGCAAAGACAATGTTAGGTTATAAGTAATAGTTAATATACTAATTTAGGAAGTGCTCTTATTTGGAGATAAGGCATACCCACAATTCATGTTTTGCAATAATTTTCTATTCTAAGTGGTATTTTGTATCTAGGTGATATTTTGTACCTATAAGAATAAGCAGAGGGTTGATATTTTATGATAGATAATGTGTTGTGTTTCTTTTGTTTTCTAACCATTTGTTCTTAGAGGTGGTAAGGGCAGAAATGACATGAGGGATGAGTTGTGGCAAGGAATGGTGGAGGCTGGCTCCATTCTGTGACCTCTAACAGTGGGCCTGTTCTTGGGAAACTCTTGGCTGGACATGGTTTGCAGTGAAAGGAGCTTGCTCCTGATGCACTGGAGAACATAAGAAAAAGGAAAGAAGATGAAGGAATATTCCATAGAAGGAACTTGGAGATGAAGTGAGGGACTTTGGAGGGGAAATGGGTTGTCACAAATAGAGTGAACTGTCCTTCAACTATATGGAAAGGTTTGCCATGTTCCGGGTACTCCCTGTGACATCTTACCTTTGTCCTGTTGTGAGCCCCACACTCCCATCTGTTCCTTTCCATAGAAAATGCTCATTGTACTGAACAGTAGCTGCTGATTAAATAAGAGGGGCCAAGCTTAAAGAGAAAGGCAAAGTCTATAGTCGCAAAAATAATGATGTTGGGAGTGCTTTTTGGAAGTAAGATAAAGGAATAACATAAGCTATTGATCTATTTTTACTTCTATGTTTTCCTCCTTCAGACACCTTTTTATGTGGGTATTTTATAGACCATTCTCCTTCTACTTTTAAAAGGACAGAAGGCAACAGCACTCTGCTCTGCAATGAAACTGTATGATTTAAATATTGGCTAAAGTGTGTGCTCATAATTGTCCCAAAGCTAACAAAGTTTTTTTAAAAATCTATTTTTTATAAACACATTGACTTTCAAAGCTATGTTTAAAACCCCCTATGTTTGAGTATATGTCATAAAACCAATGCATTTCAAGATACCTTTCATTCCCTGTCAGTTTTGGTTTAGTTCATTTAAAATGAAGATCATGTAAACAGATTCATTGCTCATAACATATCCCCAGCAATTTTAGTGTTTTCTGACAAATTCAGCCAATCAGAAGGGAGATACATGTTGAAAGATTCTTGCTCAATAATTACTAGAAACAAATAACTTCAATAGAATCCACTCTAAATGGATTTTCAGACGTCTGTGGAGAGCAAACAAGCAGGTATCAATGATCCTGATGGCTATAAGAGCAATAAGCTACCTTTGTTAAATTAAGAGAGATTCTGTTATATTTAAAAATTATATTTGATTGAATTACAGTTCAGAGGCTGGTTAGAGACTGATATTTTCATAATGTGTTAGATATTTTTTTCTCTTTTGTTCATGATTTGTCTTCTCCAAGGTTTCTTTTTCATTAGTTTCTTCAAAAGATGAGCTTTTCGTTTAATTGCTCTCCCTTTGATGATAGACCTATTTGTTTCTTATTTCATTGTTTTTTGCTTCTGTTTATAATTTTTCCTTATATTTTCTCTAGCTTATTTTTTCTAGCTTTTTGAGTTGAATTATTATCTGTTTTTAATCTACTTTGCATTCTAATAGGTTGAAAACTTCATTTCCCTCTCATTACTTTCCTTTTTAAAGCTTTCTTTGTTGGTTTATAAATTTACTGTGATCAGAGAAAATGGTTTTTATAAGGTTGATTCTTTATAACATAAAACTTTTTTGTGGCATAATAGTTTTTAAATCAATCCATGTGTGCTTTAAGAGAATGTGTTTACCATTTGTGAAATGTGTTTTAGCCTTTTTATAGTAAACATTATTTCTCAGTATCTCAGTACTGAATTTCCTATTTCAAACTCTCATACTGCCTTGTTTATTCTATGTGTCTTTCAGGAAGCTGATACAGATGAGAATCAGGGAACTCTGACATTTGAAGAATTCTGTGTTTTTTACAAAATGATGTCATTGAGACGGGACCTTTATTTGTTGCTCTTGAGCTACAGTGACAAGAAAGATCACCTAACTGTGGAAGAACTAGCTCAGTTTTTGAAGGTGGAACAAAAGGTATCATTAGACTGTCAAATTACATGTTTACTTAGAAATATTTATGAATATACAGGTTTCTGCTGATGTTGGACATAGGAATACCTTATTTTTAGGATAGATGGGTAAATATCACAATTCCTTGCAAAAAAAATGTTATTTATGAGTTATTTATAACATGTTTCTAGCAGCTCTTAAGAGGGAGTGATAAATCGAACACTTGTGTAATATTTTACCTTACATATGTTGAGTATAGAAATGCATGTTTTTCCACAAAGTAGTGGATGTTAACTCATGTGTTTCATTTTAGATAAACAGTTATGTTTTCTTTATACTAATAATGCAGGTAGGTATTTGTTAACTATGACATAATTATTTTTTTAAACTTTTAAAAAATGTTAATTTATTTATTTTGAGAAAGAGAGAGAGAGAGAACACATGTTCATGTGTGCAAGCAGAGCAGGGGCAGAGAGAGAAGAATCCTAAAACAGGGTCCACACTTTGCGCACAGAGCCTGACATGGGGCTTGAACTCGTGAACCATGAGGTCATGACCTGAGCTGAAATCAAGAGTCAGATGCTTAGCCAACTGAGTCAGCCAGGTGCTCCAACTATGACATAATTTTTAGCTAGCAATATAGTAATTCATTGATAACTGATAGGAAATTGACATTTGATTATGTGAGAAGAAATTAAGCCCTGATTAGCAAACAGAATCCCAAAATATATTTAAAACAAGACCTTTTAATTTTAATTCTATGTAGGCTGAATTGTGGTCAACAAGGCTGGTCTTCTCATACTCCTCGTTTTTTTATATTTCAGTTCTGTTTCTCACTAAAGTAAAAGAATAAGTGATGGGAGGGGGTTAGCTTTATTGAGTTGTACTTGACCAATAAAAACTGTATATGTTTGAGGTATACAATGTATGGTTTTGATATAACGTATACATTGTAAAATTACTACAATCAATTGAATTAACATATTCATTACCTCACACAGTTCTGATTTGTGTGTGTGTGTGGTGAGAACACTTAAGATCAACTATCTTATGGAAGTATTATTTACTGTGGTCACCATGCTTTACATTAGATCTCTAGAATTTCTTCTTCCTGCATAATTGTACTTTTGTATCTTTGACCAGTTCCCCGCAGTCCCTGTCAACTGACACTCTACTCTGTTTTCATGATTTTGACTTTCTTAGATTCCACTTATCAGTTAGATCATGCAGCATTTGTCTTTCTGTGTCATTTCACATAGCATAATGTCCTCTAGGTTTCAAACACGTCACAAATGGTGGGAATTATTTAATCAATCATGCCTACAAAATGAGACCTCTACCAAGACCCCTAAACCATGAGGTTTGGAGCGCTTCTGGGTTGGTGAAGCTACGTGCACGGACCGGGAAGGGGAAGGGGTGTGCCCTGAGAGGGCACAGAAGCTCTGAACACTTTCCCTCATAATTGCCATATGTATTTCTTCATTTGGCTGTTCATGAGTCGTACACTTTGTAGTAAACCAGTTCTACAGTTCTACTAAATAAAGTACTTTTCTGAGTTCTGGGAGTCATTCTAGTTAATTATGGGAACTGACCGAGTCTTTTCCTTAACTAAACTCTAGATAGGCTTTTCTGAGTCCTTTTTTGACTAGGCCTCTAGTTCCCCAAATGGCATTTTCCATGAAATAGTCATATATTTAAATGCTTTGAAAGTTGTGGCTTAATTTCAGAATTAATCAAAGGTAGCCATTTTGGGGAGGAAAAAAGGATGTAAAGTTGTGCATATTATTTATTTCATTAAAAAATTTTTTGGGGGCGCCTGGGTGGCTTAGTCGGTTAAGCGTCTGACTTTCGCTTAGGTCATGATCTCGCGGTTCGTGGGTTCGCGCCCCGCGTCGGGCTCTGTGCTGACTGCCAGCTCAGAGCCTGGAGCCTGTTTCAGTCTGTGACTCCCTCTCTCTCTGACCCTCCCCTGCTCACGCTCTCTCTCTCTCTCTTTCTCTGCTAGAAATAAATAAAACATTAAAAAAATTTTTTTTGTTAATGTTTATTTTTGAGAAAGAGAGAGAGACAGACAGACAGAGTGAATGGAATAGGGGCAGAGAGAAGGAGGAACAGAATCCGAAGCAGGCTCCTGGCTCCTAGCTGTCAGCACAGAGCCTGATGCTGGACTCGAACTCACAAACTGCGAGATCATGACCTAAGCTGAAGTCGGATCCCTTACGGACTTAGTCACCCAGGTGCCCCACTCGTGCATTTTAAAATAGTGAAAAATTGGACACAATCTAAATCTGTAGCATGAGAGTCATTGGTTAAGAGTTTTGTAGGATTTTGAATTTTAAAATGGGATTTTCACAATGGAACAAATTAGAGTCAATTTGACCATTCATATGGCAGCAATTCATTCATTTCTGATGGCATAAGATTGGTGTAGACAACAGAGTATTCAACTTTTACAGATTTACTCAGTTGTGAAATAAAATATCACTGCTGGCCATATGTGTTGTCAAAGATTATCTGAAGTCAAATATTGGCCCACGGGTCAGATTTTTATTTCACCGAAGCTCTCTGGAAATTGAATTTATACTTTGACAGGTCCAAATGCTGTTTGATTATGTCTTTCATTTTTAAAACATGTATGTGCTAAGGGAAATTCTCTCTGTCTTTTATATCCATGAAGAAGTCCCAATTAGAAGAGACCAGCTGGCTGACATTTCTCTTTCATTGCTTCCTTGAAACCACAGATAAAGATCACCATATCCACTAGCTTGTGATTCCAAAGTAGGAGGTTTGGTTGAGGTTTTTGGTTTCATTTTCCCCCCTGTGTTTGCCAAAAGGCAATCTTTGTCTCCTCCAGATTTACTATCCCTTTACTGGCACTGGGGCGGAATGTGTTTTGTGTTCAACGCTTTTTCAGAGTTTTGGTTCAAGAGCTATAATTGGATTTTATTCCCCCATCCCCCTTGACAAACCTTTCTTAACAAGCCTCTACTTTCTTTCTATCCTTTTGTTTCTTGTGGCTTGAGGCGAGAGGAAGAGAAGGCAAAACTATTGAAGCATTCTTAGATGCTGAGAGTCTGAAAATCCAGCTAGCTGTTTCTGAGCACAAAGCCTATCTCCATGGATAAGCCAAAAGCAGATTTCTGTTAATGCATCACTTTCATCTGAAATATGCATATGGGTGGTTAATTCCAGGGGAATTTTCAGAGCTTTATTGATCTCATGCTGGAGGGCCCTCTTCTTATTGTAACTGTTTTTCTGACATAGATCTATACATTATCTAATTGTGGCGCTTGTAATAGGTGCCCCTTTTGTGTCTTTAATCTCTCTGCTAAAATATTCCCTTGATTCTTCTAATCCAATTACCAGTGTTGTTTGTACCATCTCCCTTCATTATCCTTTACTGAATCCAGAATGATTTCATGAGATTCACTGTCATTCTAACCATACCTCTCTATGAGAAATACTTATAAACTCTTCTTTGCTTATAACTACCCCCTTTAGGTAGTTTGTTTTATTTTTTAATGCATTTTCTTCATCATAAAAGCATTCCTTTAAGAGTCATTCCTGAGTTTCTGTTCATTTACTTAATTATTCACAGTTGAAGCAATTGAGAGACTTTTCAGAGTAATTACATCTTGTAATATTTTTGCAGCCTTTAATATAGTTCCCCAAATGGCATTTTCCATGAAATAGTCATATATTTAAATGCTTGAAAGTTGTGGCTAAATTTCAGAATTAGTCAGAGGTAGCCATTTTGGGGAGGAAAATTCTTACTTACTCAGTTGAAAACCAAAGGGCCATTCACTGAGAGGTGTTTCTCCACTCCCTTCTGAAATTAACCAAAAATACAGGAAAGAGACTTTTTCTTCTGTATAAATCTATGGAGACAAAGAGATAGGGGAGGGCACAGGAACAACAAAATCTTGAAATTTGTCTGATTTAAAGCAGACCCCAGAGCACTGAAACTCAAGTCCACAGAGCAGGAAACCACAAAGCAATTTCATTAGTCAAAGGGAACCCTGGAAAAGCTCAAGAATTGAAGTCATGTGATGCTCTTGAAAATAGAAGGTGAGAAGGTGTCAAAAACCAAGCACTGGTTGGAAGTAGGCTCTAGATCCTCTCTCCTACCCCTTGCAGCAGAAACTGTCCCTCCGCTATCCTGGCATAAAAGTGAAAGTCAGAACTGGAGAAAGATAGTCCAGAAGGGTCTCTCTAGACTGAGGCATACCAGGCACATCTGAGTACTGAAAACATGGGGATTGTGGTAGATAGTCTGTGAAGACGGCTGTCGTAATTCTCCTATTCCTATATGCACGCCCCTTGGTGAGGCGACTTTGCCTCTCCTCCCATCAAGAAGTGGACTCTGTAGGGGCACCTGGGTGGCTTAGTCGGTTAAGCGTCTGACTTTCGCTTAGGTCATGATCTCGCGGTTCGTGGGTTCGAGCCCCGCGTCGGGCTCTGTGCTGACTGCCAGCTCAGAGACTGGAGCCTGTTTCAGTCTGTGACTCCCTCTCTCTCTGACCCTCCCCTGCTCACGCTGTCTCTCTCTCTCTCTGCTAGAAATAAATAAAAATATTAAAAAAAAAAAAAGAAGTGGACTCTGTTTTCTTGCCCCTTTAATCTTGGCTAGCTCTGGGATTTGGTTTGACTAATAGACTGTAGCAGACATGATGTACAAAGAACCTAGGCCTCCGAGAGCCTTGATGATTCTACTCTTGCCCTGTTGGAATTGTGTGACTACCCTGTGAGGAAACCAGGGCAGGGTTTTGTGGATGAGACACTACTCAGAGAAAGAGGCCCAGGACCAACAGCCAGCACCAACCAAGATAATGTGAGTGAGGCCCCCTTAGACACTGAGCTGTAGTCTGCGGATCAGGTGCCTAAACGCACTTGAATAGTCGCTAGGCGAGAACAGCAAAATAACTGTCCAGCCAAAGCCAGTCCCACTTGCCTTCCTGCACAAATCTGATTTTTAAAGAAGTGGTTGTTATTTCAAGTTTCTATGTTTTGGGTGGCTAGTTTCAGAGCAATAGGTAATGAGTACAAGGACGAAGTGAATGTCTGTGCACTGAAGTGAGAGAACCAGAACCCTCTTCTAACACTCTGCTCCCAGGTTCTATAGGGAAAATTACAGGTAGGAAATGGGAGACTATGATAAGCTAGAGTGGGTTGGATAGTGGCCCCAGAGGATAAGTCCAAATCCTAACTCCCGGTACCCTGAGTGTAACCTTATTTGGAAATAGGGTCTTTGTAGACATAATTAAATCAAGGATGTTGAGATGAGGTCATGCTAACTTTAGAGTGGACCCTAAATCCAGTGATGAATGCTGTTGTAAGTGGCAGAAAAGAAGATCTCAGAAGATGGCCATGGAGGTAGAGACTGTACTTATGAAGCTCCAAGCCATGGAATGCCACAGTTTGCCAGCAGCCACCAGATGTAAGGAGAGGGGCATGGAACAGATTCTCCAGAGGGAACCAACTCTACCCACACCTGGAATTTGGACTTCTGGTCTCTAGAACTATGAGAGAATAAACTTCTATTGTTCTAAGCCAAGTTGGTGCTAATTTGTTACAGCAGTCCTAGGAAACTAATAGACCAGCCCCAGGAGGACTCCCAAAATCTGAAAATATATACATCAGACATCTAATAAAATAGTTCAGCCAGGGAATTCTACAGTGAGGCCCCCCAGTCACTGAGCTCTGCTTGTGAATACAGAGCTTCCAACCAATTTATTACTGACTTGATTTTAAATACATTTTTCAATAGCTAATTTTGAAGATGAGTTTTAAATAGCCAAGGCTTACCACGTGTTTGAGGAAATCTTCCACTATAAAAATCAGAGGCCAAGGCAAACAAATAACATTGAGAAACTTGGAGGAAATAGAGGCAATGCAAGGAAATTTTAAAAACTACCATTAACATCAGAGTGATGAAACACAAAATTGCAGCCATGAAGCAAGTGCAGTATGCTATGGGAAAAGATGGTTCTGAGGAAGAGAAGAGCAGAGAACTAAACTGAATAAATGGCTTAGAAGATAAAGAGAAAATTGCCCATAAAATAGAACAAACAGAAATGAAAAACAGAAAGAGAACATAAGGAAATTAGTGGATTGAATCAGAAAGTACACTCTCTGAATAAATTAGAGTTACAGAAAAAGGTAAGAAAAAATAGCAGGGAGATTATAAAATAAATAATACAAAAAAATGACTAGCATGGAAAGATAGAACTCCCTCAACTGGCAGGGCCACTTGGTGCTGAGCGCATTGAATGTAAAAAGATGCACACAGAGACAAATGATCATGAAATTTCACAATGCCAAGGAGAGAGTGAAACCCTAAAAGTTTGCAGAAAAGAAGAGGGAAAAATGCACTGATCCAGTTAATGAGCAAAGGCGGGTCCTATAAAAGGAGTACTTTCAGCATGGCATCAGACTTCTCAATAGCAACTCTGGAAACCAAAAACATAGGAGCAATGATTTCTGACTTAGAATTTTCTACCTGGTGAATCTGTCAACCAAACGTGCATGCAGAAGAACACACACACGGAAGAACACAGAAACACAGGCAAGAAATAAATAATTTACTTTCCAAGCGCTCTCTGATGAGTGTGACAGAATGAAGTCAGAACAAAACCTGAATAAAGTGCTGGAACCCCAGCAGCCTGGAAGAAGGATGACCTTTATAGGAAATAAAAAATTGGAATTCATGAATCGTTTGTTGCCTTTGGTAACTGAGACACCGTTAGCATTGTGAGGAAGAATTTATGAGATGACACTAAAAATTCACCAAATGGGTAGAAATAGCAGCAATTACAAATTGAAAAAAATATATGTAAGAAACACAATCATTATACAATAGACTCAATGTCCCAACATTTGCATAATCAGAATAATTCAACACTGAATAGTAATTAAATAAAAAAATTAAGGTATAACTATCCTAGGTGAAGGGGTAGAGGAGAAAGTTTTGCTGGCCCAAACAAGCTGAAGTTTTTGTCCAGTACAATAAAAGCATCCATAGATAATGCATAAGGTGTATAAAAACAGAAAATAGCATCATTAACAAACAATTCAGAATTTAAAGACTCCTTCCAACAGAAATACGTAGAAATGTTGACATTATTTTTCTTGGAGAGTGGTTGTCCATATGAAAAGGGGGAATTCTGCTTTCAATCATATGCTTAGTTTTGACTTATTTATGAATATATATGACTTTGATAAAAATAAATTGAAAAGAGTTTAGCAATATTAAAATTCTCTGCAAATTATGATTTTGGGTTTGGTGTGCTTTGGGAATCATAGCTATAAGAAATCTAATTATTTACTTCTGACTTTGTTTTGAAATTCATACTCACTGTCAAAACTTCCCCAGATAACTTTACAAGAAGTCTGAGGATAAAATGTTAGTATCAGAATACTAGTGTGTTATATGGAGATCTATGACTTTGGTTTCTTCAACTAGTCCACTTAAAGTGGATTGGATTGGCCTTTAATATGAGGGCCAGTTAGTCTTTTTTGGATGAAATTAGAGTATGATAGCAAACTAGGACAAGAGAATGGAATCCAACCTGGAATAATCAAAGAAGTCAAATTATAGTAACTGACTTGATGGTTTAAAGCATCTCAAAAATTAAGAAGATTTAGGAGTTTCAGCTGTGTTGAAAAAGCAATAAGTTTTGAAAGTAAGCATTTCAATTTTTCAGTAGAAATGAAGAAAGCCACCCAGAGACATATAATAATGTATATAGGTATACATAGGTATAATGCAAAAGAAAAGGCTTTGAATATGAAGCCAGAAGAATGAAATTTGAACTTGGTTTTGCCTCCTCTCAGTTTTGTGACTTTGAGATAGCAAACCTTTTCTAGCATAAATTTGCATATTTTAAAATGGAGATAAAAACAGCAAGTCTATGAGACTGTTGTAAGAACTATTTAAGATTTTATGTGTAAAAGCTCTTTATAAACTGCACAGCATTGACTGCATTACATAAATGTAAAGGATCATTATTAAATCCAGGGTTTTTAAAGCAGTCTTTGCACCAGTTGCCTGGTACAGTAATAAGAGTCCTTCACGTTGGAAACAGCAAGTGGCTCAGATATTGAAAGCAAACAAAACTTTCAAATGAGCTCCATGAGAAATAGGAGTAGAGTAGGGAGAAGTTCTTTTCTGTTTCACCTTATTAGCTATATGACATAGGGAGCAAACCAAAGGGGAAAGGAATAGTAAAGAGCATTAACCCATGCTGAACCTTCTTTGGTACAGTAGAATTTCACAGTAGCTTTTTAAGTAAGGTCTGAAAAATTCAGTTTTGTAAATGCAGGAGTTTGCTATTGGGGAGTTAATTAAATTAGGCCAGGGGTTGGGGGAAGGAGGGAAGCTGATTGACTTGTACATTTCATTTCTCATTATTATGGGGTTTGTACTGTATTTCAGAGTTAATCCTTATACTTGAATTTTGGTAGGAAATGGATTATTTCCCATTTATTGTTATATAATGCTGAGAAAATTGTGAGCTTCTTAGAATGCTTACTAATATTTTTACTAATTTACTGACTACTTCTTGAATATAATGCTTTCGGCATTTTTGATGGTTTTTAGATCCCATGGGCTGCTGGTAGACCTAAGTCCAGGACAAGGCTCCCTACATCTCTGAACAAACAGCTTCATAAACCAAATAATTTCAGTGTAAACCTGGGCTTCCTATGGCAGATGAATTTTATTTTATTTTTTAATCAATTTTTTAATGCTTACCTATTTATTTTTGAGAGAAAGAGAGAGCACAAGTAGGAGGGGGAAAAGAGAGGGAGACACAGAATCCGAAGCAGGCTCCAGGCTCTGAGCTATCAGCACAGAGTCTGGTGTGGGGCTCAAACTCATGAACCGCGAGATCATGACTTGAGCTAAAGTAGGGCACTTAATCAACTGAGATAACCAGGTGCCCCATTTTTTTTTTATTTTGTGAGAAATTATTTATTTTTTAGATTGCATGTGATAAATCTCTCTAGTATACAGCAGACAATATAATGACCTACTCAAAGCCTGACTAGGTCAATAGAGTTTTTACAGGTATCATGATTTCATTTATTTTATGGTATTTTCTGGTGTTGTCTGGTAATATAAGCCTCTGAATATAGTAAGGACTGCAAAATTTACTCAATGGATGCATCAGCCATTGTGTAGCTAGTTTGTGGGGCGATGGGGGGATGCATTCTATGTTATTTCAAGCAGGCAAAAAATAGCTGCAAAACAGAGCTTTTTTCCTCTGCGAAAGGTTTAAATGCTATTTAAACTGACTGTTTAGACAAATGAGATTTCACTAAAACAGAAGTATCAAACCTAAGAGAGAATATTTGGGAAATATTGAGAATGGCTCATAAGATTAGCTTCCTCTATCACTGGTCATTAGTATTTTTAAATGTCACTGATAGGTCAAAATAGAATTTTGATTAAAATATCACATCCTTCATGTTGCTATTTAAATAATTATTCTTGAAGAGTTTACTTTGCCCAGTGACACTAAGTATGTGATGTTCAGGCAGCTACCTTGAGAATGCCTCAATAATAATAGCATGCACTGCCTCTTTGATGTCACATGTTAATAGTAATGCATTTAATTTTCACAACCACCTTATAAGGTAGCCACAGAGAAGGTAAGTGGCTCATTCAAGATCCCACTGTTAATAATATAAGATGGCTAATTTGGACAAAAGCCATCTAGCTCCAGAGTTTTTTGTTATGCTAGCTGCTTCCTCTAGGTTTTTGGTTTTATTTTCTCTTGCCAACCTTTGTGATCTTGAATTACCATGGCAGATAGCTCTTGTGATTCCATGGAAAGAGCTGTAGATCTGCATACCCATGAGTGGATTTACCTAGGACATCTTGTTTTTCCAGGCAGTCATTTTCTCTCTGTATATATTTATGATTAGCAAACTGTAGTGTTTGTGTAGAAAATATTAATTTGCAGATAGCTACTAGTTTATAGTAAGTAGATTTTGACAGTGGTTTGCATTGATTATTGATTTAATTTTATTAATTTTGACTCATGGAGTACATTTGTCTAGTTTTTGAAGGGGTGTTTTCACTGATTAAATCTGAAGGGTAACATGGGAAGATTCAGATGATCGTTTCCCAAAGATAAAGTTGCTGTGATCTCAAATACTGCTCCTTAAAGCACCTTGCACTGTATCACGAATGCTTAAAAAATCAATGTGCCTTTTTAGCATAGAAGGAAATATCTCATGAAATTGCAGGTACCCTACTAATGTTTTGTTTTGTTTAGATGAACAATGTGACAGCCGACTATTGTCTTGACATCATAAGGAAATTCGAAGTTTCAGAAGAAAATAAGACGAAAAATATTCTCGGCATAGAAGGTAAAATAATTAATATTCTTAATTTCTCATTTTTCAATTCAATTTGCTAAGTTAAATTCAAGCAAAATTTTTAGTAACGGAAATCAGAAGATATTCATAGATTACAGGTGATTCAAATAAAACTCGAGAAACAATGTATTTTCCTGTAAAAGAGATATCATGATATTGCTATTTCTCTTACTTTGGCAATGATGATATGCATTTTCCACTCTAAGCAAGTCAACCTGATGCCACCATGTGTGTGACAGATGTCAAGAAATATTTGGACTTTTCTCAAATGGCTAATTTTGGAAAGAAATTCAACCTGGTAATTTCAAAAAAGGAAATTTGATCTTAAAATAATCTATGACATTAGTGACTTTGAAAGTACATGGTTCTTTAAAAATCTTGGCAATGAACTTGTTTTTACCTTGTTCACTCCACTGATAGCAGTGGAGATGTTGTTGGAACCACAAATTTTGTTAATACAACTACTTCATTATATAGTTGAGGAAAGTGAAGCTCTCAAAGAAATTAAGTAATTTGCCCAGAGTTATATAATCAGAATGTAGCTTCAAGGATCTTACATGTAAATATGAATACAGCTACATGTATGTGTAAGTTATATATACTTAAAATGTGTGAGGAAACAAATTTCAGGCTGTTACCCAAGAGAAGAACAAATCCCAGGCAGAACCAATAATTTGACGAAGGACTACCAAGACCCCCCATTGCCTTCAAGAACATCCAAAGCCATGGTTTATCTTAGCTATTTTTTTTACTGCCTCCCCCCACCCCCCCCGCCCCATTGCTTTTAGGTTCAGTGTGGACAAGGAGGTTTGATACCACGTTTACTTCCTGGGGTGGAGGGTAATTAAAAGAAAGGAATAATTTAAAACATATATATTAAGAACCATTTTAAAAACACCTAGAGAAGATAAACTAATTTGGGCCATTTCTTTACCAAGAAATGAATGTTTTGCTTGGTGGGCCCCCCAAAATGAAATTAAACATGATTTCTACATTACTGTCATAAAGATAGGCATGAAGAAATTCTCCAGAGTCTCCGAGGATACTTATACAGTTTCTTGAAGACTTGTTAGCAATTAAAAAAAAGTTTTTTAATGTTTATTTAGTTTTTGAGAAAGAGACAGAGTGTGATCAGGGATGGGGAGAGAGAGAGGGAGACACAGAATCTGAAGCGGGCTCCAGGCTCTGAGCTGTCAGCATAGAGCCTGACTTGGGGCTTGAACTCACGAACCATGAGATCATGACCTGAGCTGAAGTCAGACACTTAACCGACTGAGCCACCAAGGTGCCCCAAAGACTTGAAGCAATTTCACCTGATAATCATTCTACTTAAGTACTTGAGGTCATTCAAGTATTTATTCATGTATTATTGAATGCTTCTTCTACCTAGGTATTATGTTTTGAAAAACTGTAGAAAAACTGATCAGATTTTCTACAGAATATCTGCTTGTTTGAGTATAGCTGTGCTAAACTAGTTTTGAGTCTACATCTTAGTGACTTTACAAATTTATAGCTTATGCTATGTTCACCATAAGTGTAGCTACTGTCTGTCTTATTACATGGCTATTACAATATCATTGACCATAATCCTTAAGCTGCACTTTTATTTCTGTGATTTATTAATTCCGTAACTGGAAGCCTGTACCTCCCTCTCCCCTTCACCCATTTTGTCCACCCCCTCACTCCCTCCCCTCTGGCAACCATCAGTTTGTTCTTTGTATTTCTGCATAATCTTTAAACATTATTTTAAAGTTATAAAATGTGCTAGCTATTAGCAGCATCTTCCCAAACCAATCTCATAGTCAAATAACTACACTCTGAATTTAGGCTCTGCCTAACTTTTGACCTGTTACTTCACCTATGGCACTAACAATACTATTTTTTAAATGAATAACTTCTCAAATCGATGGTTGCTCAGTAAAGCGCTTTGTATAAAAATTGCTTTAACAGTGCATCAGTCACCCATTAGATCATGCTGCCTAATCCTAGCTTGAGTTCAGGGTTACTGAGTGGCCTCGGAATAAGCCCTCTCTCATAGTCAATCAAAATTCTTGAAAAATGTACTTATTTTTCTGTAGCTTATGTTGAAACTGCTATTCCCCAGTCATGTTTCAGTTTTTGACACTATTTGACCTGAAACAAGTCTCTCATTGCCTTAGTGTTCCTCACATTAGCTGTCCTGAGTATAAGTAAGATAATCATTACAAACATACTTAAAAAATTTTTGTTTTTAATTTTTAATTGTTTTTGGGAGAGAATGATAGAGACACAGTGTAAGGGGAGAAGGGGCAGAGAGAGGGAGACACAGAATCTGAAGCAGGCTCCAGGCCCGGAGCCTGATGTGGGGCTCGAATTCATGAACCCTGAGATCATGACCTGAGCTGAAGCTGGACGGTTAACCAGTTGAGACACCCAGGTACCCCACTATGAACGTACTTTGATCTCTATTGTCCCTGATAGAGTCAATTAAGTACTCTTTGAACACTATAGTACTTCACTCTTTTTTTCTTCCAAAGGGTTCACGAACTTCATGCGTAGTCCCGCTTGTGACATATTTAACCCATTGCACCATGAAGTGTACCAGGACATGGATCAGCCTCTGTGCAACTACTACATCGCTTCCTCTCACAACACATACCTGACCGGAGACCAGCTCCTTTCTCAGTCCAAAGTGGACATGTACGCACGGGTGCTACAGGAGGGCTGTCGCTGTGTGGAAGGTTCGTGATTTGTCTGAGCTCTGCTGTGTGTTGATGAACGTGTCCTTTAGCCAGTCAAGTCTAGTCTGAAGAGTGGAGACCTAATACATGTACTCACACTAATCAGAACCATTTTTATGCTTATTATAGAGCTATTCTTCACTCATGGAGCTCTCTGGATCCTCCTTATTATCCAGTCAGGAGGAGAGAGAGAGAGAGAGAGATGTACCAGAAGTTAGGAAGCGCACCTTCAGTTGCTAAAAAATTGTGATGAAAATGAAAGTTTTCCTAGAAAGATATTTTTTATTTAAACAATGCCAAAAATAGTTCAGGATAACTGTTTTTGAGACACTTCATGATCTCTCAGTCAGCAACGTTTATTAAATTTCTTGTGGGGTCTTGATTGTGAGGACTCTGATATAGGACATGGTTTCTGCCTTCAGGGATAGTCTTGCAGAATGGGTGGACATTAAAAACAGTTGTACAGTGTGAGAATTCCAGCAGGAAAATCAGATACACGTTAAGAAGTGTTGGTACGAAGAGTAAGATGTGAGGTAAAATGCAATGAGAAATTGACAGGCTGGGAAGGTGAACTTGGGTCATTCATAAAGAGTTAAAGGGTTTGAGTGCTGTGGTGAGGAATATCAACTCTAACTTTTCGTAACAAGCGTTCAGTGAAGCATTTTTTTTCCAAATATTTTTAATGTTTATTTTTGAGAGAGAGAGAGAGTGAGAGACAGAGTGTGAGATGAGAGGGTCAGAGAGAGAGAGAGAGAGAGAGAGACGAAGAATCTGATGCAGGCTCCAGGCTCTGAGCTGTCAGCACAGAGCCCTATGCAGGGCTCAAACCCACAAACTGCAAGATCATGACCTAAGCCGAAGTCAAAGTTTTAACTGACTGAGCCACCTGGGCGCCCTTCAATGAAGGGTTTTTTTTTTTTTTTTTTTTTAATTTTTTTAATGTTTATATTTGAGAGACAGAGCGTCAGCAGAGGAGGCACAGAGAGAGAGGGGGAGACACAGAATCTGAAGCAGGCTCCAGGCTCTGAGCTGTCAGCACAGAGCCCGATGTAGGGCACAAACTCACCAACTGCAAGATTATGACCTGAGCTGAGGTCAACCGCTTAACTGACTGAATCACCCAGGCACCCCTGAAGGGTTTTAATACATACAGTGATATGATCAGACTTGCAGTTCAGAAAGATCACTTGGGTCATGATGTGGGAGGACAAGTATTTTAGAATATGTGTTTGCGGAGGGGAAGAAGAGAAGAGTGAGGCTAGGTAGAGCAAGGAGAATGGTGGAAAAGCTATTACAGTGATTCAAAGGGAGGGTTATAAAAACCTGGACTAAATGAGTTGGAGAGACAATTACATAGATATAAAGAAGTAAACTCAGCAGTATCCAATGCAAGAGGTAAAGCATGTAAGGAATGAGGGTGAGAGCGGTAGTGAATGAATGATGTCCTCACATACTATAGAGAATCTGGGGAGAGAGCATTAATGAGTTCAATTTTCCATCTGTTGAGTTTATAGTGACTTTGTAACATTTACACGGACATTTGTATCAGTTGGTTGCATAATCATATCTGAACCCAATGGAAAGATCCAGGCAAGATAAAGATTCCATGATTTTGAGGTTTAGTTTAGTTTTATTTATTTGTTTGTTTATCTATTTGTTATTTTTTAATAAATGTTTATTTATTTTTGAGAGAGAGAGAAAGAAAGTACTAGCAGGAGAGGGGCAGAGAGAGAAGGAGACACGGAATCCATAGCAGGCTCCAGGTCCGAGCTGTCAGCACGGAGCCCCATGCTCAACATGGAGCCTGATATGGGGCTCAGTCCCACAACCCTGGGATTATGACCTGAGCCAAAAATCAAGAGTTGGATGCTCAACCGAGTGAGCCACTTAGGCACCCCATAATTCTGAGTTTTGTGTGTGATAGTTAAGATCGTGAAAGCGTACAAGATCACTTACAGGGAGGAGTAGAGAAGCAAATGAAGCCTGAGGAATGAAGTGATCCAGCATTATATGTGGGAAGAGCAAGGGTAGCCAATGGGGATTAACACAGAATGGCCACTGGGTCCTAAAGGATAAAATGGTCATAAATGTTTAAAAACATTTTTAAAAATATTTTACTTATTTCTGAGAGTGAGGGTGAAAGCAGAAGTAGGGGAGGCACAGGGAGAGAAGGGAGCAGAATACCTGAATTGTGCTCTGGGCTGACAGCAGCAAGCCTGACGCAGGGCTCACACTCACAAACTGTGAGATCATGACCTGGGCTAATGTTGGACGCTCAACCAGCTGACCCACCCGGGCGCCCCGGTGTCTTTTGATAGAGTTTTGGTGACCTGTAAGTGAGAATTTGGGGGTAGCTAATCTGCTGTGGGTTAATCACTTGGCATTTTTCTGCATTAGAAAACTGGATGACACAGGTGTGGGGGATTTTGACACTTTGAAGAAGAGAAAATGAGGACACAGGTTTTGTTTTTAGAAACAGAAATATGGAGAAAGTTGTCGTCACAAACACACAAAATAAGAGCAGAGAGTTGTTATCGCAGAGCGAGATTTTGGATGAAGTTACAGGTGGTGACTGTATCCAGGGTGTGTCTTGAGTGGGCATGAATGAAGTAGAGTGAGGATGGGATTGTTAGCATTGGGGAGGTCAAAGCCAAAGGATTGAATAAATTGCCCACCTGGACTTTTAACTCACAAAGGATGTTGACAGGTAGATTAAATATGAAAAATTTTAAAGATTAAAAGTTGTATATTAAAACCTGTAAGCCAGATACTTAAGTACAGAAAGAATACTACAGGAAAGGCACTTGGAAGATGCCAGAAAGGTAGAGTTGGATGAAGTGAGGTTCAAAAGTAAGGAGATTTTTTTTTTTTAATTGGATGTAGGAGAACAATTGTTTAAACATAGCAATTAAACCCTAGAGAATGCCTCTTGGCCTGTGATTTATACTAAAAAAGTCTGTGGAGAATGGTAGTGTCCCCCAAGGTAAGGTGATTGTTAAGATGAGGAGGTTGAAGGAGAACTCCAGAGAGTCTGATGATAAAAGGGAGCTTGTGATAGAATAGAGATTCCATGGTACAAAGGGAAATCACTTTTGGTGGGGATGTGCTGGGAGTTAGCAGTGGATAACAGGTTCTTGCGGTGGTGGAATAGAGTCTGGGAAATGAATAAAGCCGTAGGGCAATAAGACTAGTAACTGGATGGGTCTTTGTCATACAGTTTCTGGCATGTTATCAGGGTCAATTAACATTTTCAAACTGGACAGGCCTTAAGAACTGCCTACATACAGAACAATTAGAACCACTACAAATTTAGTGTTCTGGAAATTTATGCTTTAAGAGATGGCATTTTTGCAGTCAATGCAGAGAACACCTACTGACAATGAGTGACTGACAATTGAGTAGCTTAAGCAACTGAGTAATGAAGATGCTTATGAAATATTAACATAAAGAAAAACCTTTTAGAAGGTCTTGAGATGACATTCTGCTCTCAGCCATTATTCAACCCTTTGTTCATTCAGTGCTCAAGAAATTTTACATGTCTGACATGCATAGAGATTCTCCTGGCACATACCCTCATTGGAATCACAGTGATGATTGCCTATCATTTTAAATGGTGACATTTCCTTGGAGGCCAAGTATGGAAAATGACTTGTAGTGACTCCATGAAGTGATAGTTTTTACTCCAGACGGTTTTGCAATTTTGTTAACTGCTGTGTCCTGTACGGCATTTCTTTTGCTTTTCAAGTCCTCCAGGTACCTGGTCTTCTCTTTTTTGCTTTTTTTACCAATATCACTGTCCTACCCAAGCCCAACCATGTTCCCATGATCAACTCCTTGTATTGAATTAGAGCATCTAATCCTCCAGCTTTGTTTTGGGGTATTAAGAAGGAAAGCTATCTGATTAAGACAATTTATAGCAAGATACAAATGACTTTTTTTAAGATACAAATGATTTTTAATCTTAACTTTTTAAGGGTCTTTTGATTTTAAAATGAGAATGTGAGAATTGACTTAAAATGAGAATTTAAAATTAGAAATTGTGTGCAGTAGATGATACTGAATATGGGCCATCTCTTGTACATCCCTTCTTTCCTTCTAACTGTCAGTCACCAAAGTAATAGAAAGAAGCTACTTGGCTCTCCTTTTCTAACAGCTTTTCTGCTCTAGATATTCACGGAAGCTGAGGATATATACAGTTACGGTGTAATTTTAAACAATGTGCAATCTCTCAAATATCTCTCTTACCAGCTCGTATCAGCAAATTCCTCCCCTTATATTTGGTTGACTTGCAGTTATTTCTATTGAAATAATCTGTAAGTGGACAGTGAAAGTCAAACTATTATTTCTGGAAGATTTTTGTTGAAGAGAAGAATTATATTAGTTTTGGAGACTTGATCAGTTTTGTCCTTGACCTATTTCCTGTTCCAAATTATGGTGATCACTTTGTCTTTGAATGTACTGTGGGAAGGAACTACCATGATTTCAGCCCCTTTTGTGAGCTGGGTCCTGACTGAGTGCTTTCTATACATTCTCATTTGCTTCTTACAACATTAAGGGGATAGAATAACCTCCTTAAGAGGACACCCCATCTTGGAGTAGGTTAAGCGGCTCAGTTTTCCATAACTAGGAAGCTTGTGACCTAGGGTTTGAACGCAAGTTGATTTAACTTGCCTGCTCCACTTTTTCCCAGGAATTCTATGTGCTTTTTGGAAGAGGAAACTTGAATGGCATGATCAGCCCTAACAGGGATGAAATGAGGGCCATCAGTCACATAAGAAAGGCTAGAGAAAGTGAAGTGAAGCACTGAGGGGAGGTAGGCTTTAGAAGAAGGAATTTTCTCAGTTCAAGATCAGGACTACCATCTAACTATTTAGATGTTTCCAAAGACTTAGAATTTGATGACATGGTCTTTTGTGCTCTCCTAACAACTTCAGTCAGTGCTGTGCTTTTGAGATCTTTGTTCACATCTGAAGCTTGGGCCTGGAGACATCAGTGTATCTATACCCAGTGTTATGTCATATACCTTGGGTCCAGATGAAGTTGCTTTTACTTTTAAATAGATGTAGCTAAGATTTGAAGAACCTGATTTATAGACTGTATCAGGTCATGAATTGAAGATCTCAGGTATTACAGATATTTCTCTGAAGCAGCTTTTGCCAAGGATAGCACTTCATGGTAGAGAATAATGATTCTGGACAGGTTCTTCATGGTATTGTGACCTGAAGAATCTCTCCACTTTCAAGCTTCTAGTTTCATAATGTTGTGTTTTCCATCTCCATTAGTACAGGTGTAGGAATGTCCTTGGTCAGGATCTATAGAGAGTCTTGGGGAAGACTAATAAGTCTTTTTTGGTGAAGTGGGCTTGTCAGCAAATCAGTTTGATAACATTTTTTACATGGTCTTACCTTCCTTTGATTTTCAGCCTAAGTTACCTAATAAATATGGATGTTCTGTCCAGGGGATTTTCACTCTCATTATGGAATTGATGTTGCATCACAGCTATAATCGGTTTACAACCTTTCCTGTTATCTCCGGGAATGCTATCAGGATGGAACACTTTTAAGTTCCATTATGAAAAGCTGTCATCTTAGCTGTTCGTCTAGCCTGCAGAAATAACCACCTCTTTGTCAGAGTGCTTTCAGAGGCACTAATATGTGACATGATTGAAAAATGGGCCACTGGCAATTTTGTGGGCATGGGAGTTGGTTAGAGGGTTTCTACTTTGCGGCATTCTCATTATGGCATTAGCTCTTACAGGAAACTTCCCTGTCATTTGAACTTGGCTATGATTGCCACATGTTAGGATGGTGGAATCATTTGGGAGTGTGGTTTCCTCATTCACCAATAGGTGATGGAATAGATCAAAAGTGTGAACATTATTAGGAGAGCTGTCCTCGACTATGCATATTCGGAGTATGTTATAAATCATAGCAAAAGAGCACTTTCTTTCATGACCAATGTAGTTTCAAGAGCTGTTTTTATGTGTACATGATAATCAAATCAGGCTGACATTGCCTTGTCTACAGTCATTCTTTTTGAAAGGATGTTAGTTCATTTATGAGGAACTGTTATGCCCCTTTCCTCCACAAGGGGGCTAAATCGGTGTATAAATTGTTCAAATTACTTACTTTTGAAACATCTGTTCCTTCTTTCCACATCCATACCCAAAGACAAATTAAAGAGTGTCAAGTACATGTCAAAAGATGGATGGAGCTTCTCTTCTTAGAAAATGTCTTTGATACATTTGACCTCATTTGCAGGCCCAAAGGAATAGTACAACTCTTTATCTTAGTATCCCCAAACTTTTGATCTTTCTCAATAACATCTTTATTCTTAAAATGTGTTTTTTATATTCCTGTGGTATTAACCTTGAAAGTTTTTTTCTCCTCTTTTTCATTTTTTTTCCCTAAGGATAATTTGCAGCCAATGTTTAATTGTAATACAGGTGACTGTATTAGGGAACGGAACTAATAGGGCGTCTCTCTCTCTCACACGTGAGAGAGAGGAAGAAAGATTGATTTTAAGAAATTGGCTTACGTGATCATGGGGATTTCCGAGTCTGAAATCTGCATAACATGCCAGCAGCTTGGAGATTTAGGTAGGGGTTGATGTTACGGTCTTGAGAAGAATTCCTTCTTCAGGAAATGGGAGTCTTTGCTCTTCAGGCCTTTAACTGACTGATGAGGCCTGTCTACCTCATAGAGCATAATCTACTCTACCCAAAATCTATTGATTTAAACGTTAATCACACCTAAGAAATATCTTTACAACAACATCTAGACTGGTGTTTTATCAAATAAGTGGGCACTGTAGCCTAGCAAGGTTGACACATAATGCTTACCATCGAATCACACATTATGGTTATGGTGAACAATTTGAAAGTTTTAGAATAAATGGGCATAGCATCTCCTGACGTAGTTACGAAGCACACATATGAGGAAGGTACTGCTAAAATAAAGAATAGGTGTGGTCATGAAATGTCTGGCCCTAATTAAAAGTCAAGAGTTTTCATTGGCATTCCATTAGCCAAATCCAGCATACAGAATGTTTGACTCATATTGTAATTTAAAAAATGGATTAATTGCCAATAGTTAAAGATTGGGAAAATTCATAGCAGTAAGGTCTAGATTTTTGGCTTCTCTCAGCTCTGGCAACCAGAGCTGCCAGACTGTGCTACAAGGAAGGGCAATCTTATGAGAGCTGGCAGCGTTCTTTGCGGGGCAGCGGGGGAGGTTCCTAGCTTAGCCTTGACTGGGGTTTAGGTAAGAAAAGTGAAAGAGTGCATTTTGGTTGACCTTAAATGAAAGACCGGAAGGATCCTATGTGAGGAAACTTTCCTAATGGAAGAACAAGTCTGTGAGTTCAGGGGTAGGAGAAAATAAGATTGATTTGTCAGACAGAAGCTAGGATATTAATTAAGGCAACAGTGGTTCCTTTAATATTTAAATCTAAAAATCTCTGTGCCTTGAAACAACTGAAGTTTATTTTTTGCTTATGTAAAGTCCAAAATAGGTGTTCCTAACAGGTGAGTCTTTCAAGCAAAGATTTAGAGGTCTAGGCTCTTTCCATCTTGTAGTTGTGCCATCTTTAGCACACGTCTTCTGCAGTCATAGCAGAAGAAGAGAGAGCCTGGATGGCTAAGTAAGAAAAGTTTTCACAGACCAGACTTGGAAGTGGTGTACATAATTTCTGCCCACAGTTCGATGGCCATAACCCACTGCAAGGGAAGGCTGGGCAGCGTAGTCCCACTGTGTGCCAGGGCAAAAATGGATACAAGCTGAGTGAATGGCTAGCTAGTCTCTAACACAAGAGATAAGGACCTTGGGGTTAAGCAGGCAGGGGGTGCTATAGGATATTAATAAAGTCAGCATGCGTCTACTGAGTACAGACCATGTATGTGTTGGATGCTGTGTTATGCACTGAGTAGGCTTTTGAGCAAAGGAACAACATGGCGAAAGCATTGTTTTTGAGAAACTAGTCTGGTGGTAGAGTGTAAAACAAAGAAGATAAACTCTAAGTCAGGGTGAATGGTGAGGAATTGGTTGTCTTTCTCCAGTTGGGAGCCAGTGAGGCTGTCTATACATATAACAATATTGGTATTATCAATAACAATCATAATGACAATGTATCATGCAGTATTTCAGCTTTACTTATACTTAGTCATCACTCAAACTTATGATACAAATGCTACCATGATTTTCTTTTATAGATGAGGGAAGCAAGGCTTTAAATGATTAAATCATTTGCCCATATTCACATAAATCTTGGCAGGGCCAGAGGATTTGAACTTAGGAAGTCAGTGTTGTTTTGTAACTATTGTAGAGTTAATAAAATGAAAATGCAATAGAAACATAATGAGTTTAAGTAAACAATAATGAAAAGCCTTGGTATTGATTTGGGAGGGCTGCCTTTGTAAACTGAAGTGTAAGAAATGAAATTATAGGAACAACCTGTTAAGAAATATCACAATCCTTGGGCAGCTTGATTGGATTTAGATCGATTTCTAATGAGCATTCTTGGTAAATGCTGAGCTGCTTGCGAATGTGACATCTTTGTTAACTCTAAGTACTCAGAAACAAATCACTTACTGTCTTTAATTCCTTATTCTGATAAATGTGTCAGAACGCCCATGTCTTCGTCTGACTTCTTTGTCATGATCATAATATGCATAATCTCAAATAATAAACCTAAAACAATATTTGTCTACTATTTCCAGAAATCGTAGCAAAACCAGAAACTTTGTGTTGTTGATGTGAAGTTCTATTTTTGACAGTTGACTGTTGGGATGGCCCAGATGGAGAGCCAGTAGTACACCACGGTTATACTCTCACTTCAAAAATTCTCTTCAGAGATGTCGTAGAGACCATCAACAGGCACGCCTTTGTGAAGAATGAGTAAGTATGGCGACACCTGGGAGCTAAGCCAGGACACAGAGCACTGGCTGATGTACCATGACTGCAACACCACACCCTCTTCCCTGGAGTCTCCATCTCCCTTCCTGCTACCCTCGTTCTCCCCTTCCTTGCCAACAAAGCACTGTAAGCAAATAATAACTCCATGTTTGTACTTTCTCGTGCTCCACGTATTATGTACTCCACTCTCTCAAGACCTTGCTTCCTCGAAGCATGTTCTTGCAAAGACGGACCTCAAAATTTCTAAAGCGTGTTCATAAAGTTTGGAAATACAGGTTACTATACGTGATAAATAGTTTGTTGATATTATATTACAATACAGTATAATAATAACAGCTAGGTTTTCAGACTTGCTGGATGTTCTATATATACTGAAGTGTCTAGCATCCTTGTGTTACTTGATTCCTCCTTGGCAGTGATTAATGGTGACTTTTTTCCTCAGTACTTGCTTTTTGGGAGCTTCTATTATAACATTCTCCTCTGTGCTGTCATTGCTTCTCTCTCTTGTTTTTTGTTTGTTTGGTTGGTTGGTTGGTCTTTTGGCCTATGGTTTTCTATTCGATTTCCTCATTCCTTTAGTAGTCACTATTTCTTAAGTTGTTGCCATTGCTCTCCTTTTGCATTGTTTAATTATATGTCCAGAACTTTTACCTAAGTTTCAGGGCTATGTAGCAAAAGTCTTAGTAAAAATTAATCTGAGTGTCCCATAGTTACCTCAAAATCAACAAATGTCATTATTTATTCAGATATTTAATGGTACCTACTCTAAGTCAAGCATACTGTAACAGATGCAGAGAGCCACAACACTGCACAAAAAAGATGACTGCTACCTTCATGGAGCTCACATCTCAAACCAAACTCAGCATTTAATTCTGCCAAACCTTCTCTTCCTCTTCTGTTTCCTTTAATATTTTTTTTAATGTTTGTTTATTTTTGAGAGATAGACAGAGTGTGAGCAGGGGAGGGACAGAGAAGGAGGGAGACACAGAAACTGAAGCAGGCTGAGCCTCTGAGCTGTCAGCACAGGGCCCAATGCAGGGCTCCAACCCACAAACCGTGATCTCATGACCTGAGCCAAAGTTGGACGCATAAACGATTGAGCCACCCAGGTGCCTCATCTCTATTTCCTTTTAGTTAGGGGTAGCTCTTACTACCAGTCCATGTCTTTAGCCAAAAACTGAGTCATTCTAAATTCAGCCAATTCTTGCCAATTCTACTTTCTAAATTATTTTTGACTCCATTGCCCTCTCTTCATTTCCCTTTGGGCCATTGTCCCTGTGCGTGCAGTATGTTTCTTTCTGAAACTATAAGCATGATGTAATTCTTACAGTCCTTCAAAACTCCTGTAGTACAAGGTCATGTCTTACATGCCCTTCAAGGTTTAGCCTCTTCTTTCTCTTCCAGGATCTTCTTCCACCATTGCTCCACAGAGATGTAGGATTCTGCCTTTGTCTTTCAGATTCCATGGTGACTCCAGTTCTTTCACATTTTCCTGCATGCTGTTCCCTCTGCCTGGCACACTCTTCCCCATTATTCCACCTGTCTCATTCTTATTCATCCTACAAGGCTGCTTAAACATTGTCCTTCTGGCAAACTTACTGTTACACCATCTGATTTAAATGCTTCTTTCTCTGCTCATAGCACCCTGAGCATATGTTAGACGCTCTATTATATCTATGTAGCACCCTTTTACAATTGCTGGCTTCCTGCCTTCTTTTGAGTCTTTAAGACCAAGAACTCATTGAAAATATGGAGCTCTGTCTTATTCATTCTTTATTGTCTAGCAGATGCCTGCAATATACCATAAAGCTAAGAAATGATTTTTGAATAAAAATAAACAAAATGACCGTTGCATAAAATTAATTTTCTAGAATTTAGTGACCTTTAAGATTTTAATATTTGGTCTTCTTATTTATTAACCATGAGGTTAAAATGCTGTTATAGTGGAAGGCACCTGCTGCATAGCAGGTTTAGTTTACAGTATCTGCTACGTGGAAGAATCCCAACTACTGATTTCTGATGGATCTCTTCTACCCTGATTGCTACTAGATTTAGTGAAGTTGATGAAGTCATTTTGCCATTATTTCCCAAAATGTGAAGTTGGATGTTGAAAAGACATGCCACCTTGGAGGACCCTTTGATAGCTTGACAGTGCTTCAAGTTTGGAAATACTTAGAAAAGCACTTCACATTAAAAGCTGCTATTCTTGTTTAGCACATTTTAAAAGTTCAGTCTTTTTCTTTTCTTTCATAGACCTTGTTTACACCAGGGTTTCTCAACCTTGGCACTACTGACATTTTGGACCAGATAGTCCCTAGTCATGGGGAACCGTCTTGTGTATTGTAAGACGGTTAGCAGTGTCAGTAGTACTCTCTCCCTCCCCCGTATTGTGACCGCCAAAAATGTCTTCAGACATTGACAAATATCTGTTTGGGAAGGGTGCCACACAGTCTCCCCTCTCCCTGTTGAGAAGCACTGCTTCATGTTTAGCTACATTAGACACTAAGGCTTTTAATAAACAGATGGATTGTTTACTTATTTTTAAAAATTTATTTAGTTTGAGAGAGAGAGAAAGAGAGAGAGAGAATCTTAAGCAGGCTTGCGTTGTCTGTGCAGAGCCCAATGCAGGGCTCAAACCCATGAACCGTGAGACCATGACCTGAGCCAAAATCAAGAGTCAGACATTTAACCAACTGTGCCCCAAACAGATTGATAATTTAAAAATTCATTGTTAGAACGCCTTGATGTGTTGCATAGACAATCTCTTGCTCACTTGTTGTTCTTTTTCTCTCTAACATTCTGGAATAAAACCCATGTGCTTACAAGAGCACACAGATTATAGCAAGATAACCCACTCTAGTCACAAAAGGTTCATCTTCTGATATTGCCTTTGGCGTCCAGTTTTACTAATGAGCAAAGAATGTAGTTTCAGGAAGTCATAGCCCCACTGTGGAGCATGTGCTTTTGTCAGACCAGCCCAGAAAGAAATTGTTTTTCTCTACATAGATGTATTAGCCGATTTAAATATTGTCTTAGGTACTCTGGAAAATAGATATTCCCTATTACTTCAGAAGATATGTGATGGAAAAGTAGAAGAAAACCCCAACAAGCTAATTTTGAAATAACTTATTACTCTGAAGCAAAAAAGTGTTAAGAAGAGTAAGATCAGCAGTCAGTCCTTGTTGCCTTTCTGCCTTGGCCACCGACTCCCCAGGCTGTCCTTGTAATCAGTCTACTTAGGTTTCAAATACTCTGTGCAGAACCTGAGGGCTTGTGGGGAGTGAATGTTTGACATTTTTTCCTTTCTGAAAGTAAAGACTAGTATATAATTTTATACAAATGATTTCAAAATGCTTGGCATAGGATGCTATAAATCACAAAACTCCATTATGATATTTTGTTCTCAACAGTGATTTTCAAGCTGGGGGCTGATAATATATTTTTTAGAGTAAATGTCTGCACATAATGACACATTGTGGTCTCTTGTATGTTTATAGGCTTTTTTTTTGAAAATTGAATTTATTTAAGTTTTCATACCGAAGTTTATTTTTTTGAGTATAGTTGACACACAATGTTACATTAATTTCAGGTGTACAACATGGTGATCTGACAAGTTTTTACATTATGCTATGCTGCTGTGCTCACCACAAGCATAGCTACCAGCCGTCACCATACAGCATTATTACAGTATCATGGACGGTGTTCCTTATACTGTGACTTTTATTCCCATGATGTATTCATTTCATAGCTGGGAGTGTGCATCTCCCACTCCCCTTCACTCATGTTGCCCAGCCTCTCATCCCCCTCCTCTCTGGCTATCATCACTTTGTCCTCTGTATTTATAGGCCTGATTCTGCTTCTTGTTTGTTTATTCATTTGTGTTTGTTTCCCCTTAGATTTCATATATGAGTGAAATCATATGGAATTTGTCTTTCTCAGTCTTATTTCACTTAGCATAATACCCTTTAGGTCCATCCATGTTATTGCAGATGGTACAACCTCATCCTTTGTTATGTCTGTGTAATATTCCATTGCATGTATATGTGTGTGTGCACGCGCACATACATACAATGGAATGTTACGCAGGTGGTGTATATATACTACATCTTCCTGATCCATCTATCAGTGGACACTTAGGTTGCTTCCCTATATTGGCTATTGTAAATAATGCTACCATAACATATAGGTGTGTGTGTTTTTAAATTAATGATTAGGGGCTCTTGGGGGGTGAATATCAGCAGTGGAAGTATTAGATCATATGGTATTTCTATTTTTAATTTTTTGAAGAATCTTCATACTGTTTTCCACAGTGGCTGCACCACTTTACATTCCTAGCAACAGCAAGCACCTCTACACCAATATTTGTTATTTCTTGTGTTTTTGATTTTAGCCATTCTGATAGGTGTAAGGTGATATCTTACGTGGTTTTGATGTGCATTTTCCTGATGATGAGTGATGTTGAGCATCTTTTTATGTGTTTGTTGGACATCTTATATCTTTTTTGGAAAAATGTCTATATAGGTCCTTTGCCTATTTTTTAATTGGATTATTTTTGGGGAGGGGTCGGTGTTGAGTTGTATGAGTGCTTTTTATATTTTGGATATTAACCCCTTTTTGGATATATCATTTGCAAATATCTTCTATTTAGTAGGATGTCTTTTTGTTTTGTTTGTTGATGGTTTCTTTCACGTGGAAAAGCTTTTTATTTTGATGTAGTCCCAATTGTTTATTTTTGCTTTATTTCCCTTGCCTTAGGAGACCTAGCTAGAAAAATGTTGATATAGGTGACAGGTAATGGTAGAAAAATTGCTGTCTGTGTTCTCTTTTAGGATTTTTGTGGTCTGAAGTCTCACATTTATATCGTTAATCCATTTTGAGTTTGTTTTTGAGTGTAGTCTAAGAAAGTGGTCCAGTTGCATTCTTTTGTGTGTTGCTGTTCAGTTTTTCTAAGCACTATTTATTGAAGAGACTGTCTTTTCTCCTTTAGATTTTTAATAGATCAGACAAAATTACATTATAGGAGTTTTCTTTATTTAGGGGTATCTCTTAAAATTTTCTCTTTTTTTCTTTTAAAAGAGATATAATGCATATACCTTTTTCAAATTGCAAAACATTAAGTGAAGGCATCCCATGTGGTGGGTATTCTGTTCAGCCATCATGCCTGGCAAAATGTATTTGGCCAGAGGAGTTCCTTTAAAAATGCACTTTTCATCTTTCTCATTTTAGTCATTACTGCTTTCACAGGTACTGTCGTTAGGGTTGTAAGAGCATAGTGAATCTAGAGTGATTTTCAAACACCCCTGTGAGTTGCCTGTACTTGATGCCTTTAGAATATGTTGCTATCCCCTTAGGTTTCCGGTCATACTGTCCATTGAGAATCACTGCAGTGTCCAGCAGCAGAGGAAGATTGCTCAGTACCTGAAAGGAATATTTGGAGACAAACTGGACCTGTCATCTGTAGACACAGGAGACACCAAACAGCTTCCAAGCCCTCAGAGTTTGAAAGGCAAAATCTTAGTGAAGGTAATTACCTCCAGAAATGCAATAAAAGGCATTGATGACCAACTAAGCCTTCCCTCCCTTAAGGACTAAAAACTGGTTTATCAAGAGAATTATAGAGTCAATCCATGAAGGGTCGCCTAAATTTGTGTGTGGTCTTGTTTCAATTTATTAATAGTTATACCTTCAGAAAAACTTGATATTAACTAACCACATATTCTGGGATGTTTTTGTGAAGTGAAACTATCAATACTATAAGCCAAATATTTAATATTCGATTTCATATTTGATCTGTAATAGTTTACACTGGCCAGAAGTATGTGTATTGGAGCAACAGAAGGCTCCTTCTGTCCATAACTGAAAGCATTTCTTTCAGATTCTTCTTTCCCATTTCAAGCTCTAATAACTGTCTGTCAAAAAAAAAAAAAAAAAAGAAAGAAAGAAAAGGAAAAAGAAAAAACGAACAACAGTCTTTACGGTTGATCAGCCTTGGTTATGTAAGTGAGAAGAGCTCACTTCACAGCGGAGCACAGGCACAGACATAATGCCCCACAGGACTCATGTGTGTATGTGAAGGAAGGAGTAGGTGAAGAGAATGACATTTTATGAACAGATTTTCTGAGGGAGGAAATTTACTTCCTGCAATGAATGTTATTAATACAAAGAATAGCCAGAAAAAGAGTTACTTAAAATCTCACAGGCTGACTTTGTGATTTTATTTAATTCCAGTTAATTTTATGTGTTTGGACTAACTCCACCTTGGATAGTTGTATTATTTTGATACCAAAAATCTAAGGAAGAGCAGCAGGGTAGTAATATTCAAATTGGGTCATATTTTACATAATGGAAATGTGTACCCCAAACCCCAAATATCACAAAGGAGGCAAAGGAATGTCAAACAATGTAATTTTCTAGGAATCCTTTAATAAGGTCTCTAACAGAGGTCAGCAAATAGGAAAGATGGGAAATATTCATCTTTGGAATAGGTCAAAATCCATCGTCTATCAGTTAAATGAAAATTATAGACTGAATTCATCAAAGAGGTATGGTCGGGCATTTGTATGTATGAAAGCATTTTGAATAAAAGCTCCAAATAACGTAAGAGATAACATTAAGGTAAATTTTCCTGAAATCTCGCTAAAGCAAACTCTTGTGGTAAAAACTGATTGCTGGGTTAGAAAGCTAAATGTCACCTTAGTAGCCTTGTAAATGTTTCCATGTTTCCTATAGTCTTTAGCAAGCAGTCAGAAGGTTAAACGCAGAGCAAGTCCATTTGATTGAAATACTTCCCTTTTGGACAGTGGAATTTAAGGTAGATATTTGATATGAACCGGGTCTCTTCTGCACAATTCGACTTTGGGTCATTTGTCATAGAATGGGCACCAGGATGCACCAGAAGCAGCCGATCTGGGCACTCAGTGGGAGCAGTGGCAGCAGTGTGGACTGTGAGCATTTTAAGGCATCTAAAGTTCATTTGCTAGTAGCAATGTTCTTCAGACTTTAAGGAGATCTCCTAGATCTATGGACCAATACATTTCCATTTGAAGCAAAAATAAAGGAATGGGTTTTCCTGTGTTCCTTTAGCATCAGAGCAATCTTTGAACCAAAAGGCACCATTTTAGTGGCTACTTAACACTTTAGAGATTGACAAGTTGTTTATTATTGATTATAATATACATACTTTCTAAATATATACATACATACATATATACATACATAAAATACATAGATACACACACACACACACATATACTCACACACATACCCACACACACGTATCTCCTATAAAGTAAACAAAAGTTTGCTTTTGAACAAAAGTACTAACAAACTTAATAATTTTCCATAGATTCTTATTGCTGAAAGAAACTGTAACTATTGGGTCTAAGCTTCTTTTTACAGATGTGAATCACAGAGTCATTACCACTTTCCTTGGGTCGTATAGCTTGGAGCTGAGTGATAGCTATCATTCCAGTCTCTAGTGATATTTCTATGTATCAGGGACCAATTAATCTCATTCTTGATAACTACTGCATGAAATAATATATAGATCAGAAAGAGATCCCCAAAAAACCAGCTGTGCATTCTTTGTACCTACTGGACCACAGCCAAGTTCCTTAAGTCACGTTAAAGTTCTGCCTTAATTTATTCTATAATTTTCCCTAGATGTAACTGTTGATAAGAAGCATCAAGAAACAATGTTTTGTTGCATTACTTTTCTTCCTATCTGCCTGGATAAATTATCCTTTGAGAAACAGAAATGTGGAAGAGTTGGTAAAAAAATATGGCCCTCGTGTCTTTTAATTCAATTTTAATTGGATGGAAAATTGGGGTACCTATGGATGCTCTGAGCAGTCAGCTTTGTCTTTGTTCCCTCACCTGCCTCCACACTTAAATGAAGGGGAAGAAAAGCTTGGTGCGGCTGCCCTACCTGCTCTTCAGTGCTTGCCCATCATGGTCACACTTTTGTTTCCATCTTGTGGTATCAGAACTGTTTATATCATTTAAGGATTGTTACTCCTCACTTGCAGATGTTACTTCTCATATTTGCTAGCTCTGTTCTGCTGAACATGTAAAAAATATGTTGGCTTTGCTGTATTTCAAAGAGGTAATTGCTATCGTTACATTTCAGATCTCTTGTGCACAGATCCATTTTGGCTATCTGTCATTGTACCCAAAAGAAAGTTGACTCTGAATAAGTAGTTGGTGGTGAATAAATGAAGGAGGGGATTAACTTGATGTGTATACATTTCTGAACAGGTCTGGTCACCACTAAGTTGAGTGACTTATCTCTGTTGCTGCTATATTCACATAGCTACTCTATAGTGCCCTCTAAAATAAAGAAAAATAAATTCATTTTATAGAAGTCTTCTATATCAGAAAAGACTTAAATCAATATATGGACATAAATGCTTTAATTGTGAGCTCTTTTGTTATTAGTGATACAGAGGAAGTGAAAAAGTGTTCTGCCATATTTACTTAGAATTATGTGTGTGTATATATCTATGTATCTATATCTATCTCTACAAATGTTTGTGTGAAAAAGAAAGGAGAAGAGTTTAGTTTTCACTTTGCAGATAGCACATACAAATAAGGAGTGTAATATATATCAGTACAAAGGGAAATTAAATCTCACCCTCTCAGTCCTATAAATGACCCTCTATAAGTTGAAGAAAATGTTTAAGTATCCAAACCCCAAGACTTTAGAGTCTTAATATGGATTCGTTTTCATTGTGTAAATGATTTAGTCAGCTTTGAAACTATCACTGTGCTAAGGACCCAAGGTCAACAGCTCTGGGTATCAGGGAAGGTATAGAAAAATGGGGACGGAGAGTTCTCTGAAAACCTGGCTACGGTGGTGGTCCTGTGCATAGAGGAGGTGGGTGAGGAAAACATCCAGCATGCTGAAGAGGACCAATAGTGGTGTGGCAAGTAGGAGAATGAGAAGTTACTGGGGTTTGTGTTTAGAGAAGATCAGCCTGGATAGCAGTCTGGGATGTTTAGAAGTTTATCATTATTTTTGGCTGTGAAGCATAAGAACATCTTTCCATGTCTAAGGAACTCCCCCCATCCCTATGTTGTTGTTGTTGTTTTAAGTTAATTTATTTATTTTGAGAGAGACAGAGACAGTGCGTAAGCAGAGGAGGGGCAGGCAGAGAGGGAAAGAGAATCCCAAGCAGGCTCCACGCTACCAGCTTAGAGCCTGAAGTGGGGCTCAAACCCACAAAACTGTGAAATCATGACCTGAGCTGAAACCAAGAGTTGGATGCTTAACCGATTGAGCCAGCTGGCTGCCTGCCCCCCAACCCCCATCTCTGTATTTTAAGGAATCCCTACCTAGTGGCTGAACATGCTAGATATTTGCTTTTGCGGCCTCTCCAAGCTAAGGTGTCAGCACGTGCTCTAGATGCTACCAAGTGAACCTGCCTCAAACGTCAGACAACCACACTGTTTTCATTTTTAAATTGGGTGTGTTGCTCTATTTCAGGGCAAGAAGTTGCCTTACCACCTCGGGGATGATGCAGAGGAAGGGGAAGTTTCTGACGAAGACAGCGCAGATGAAATTGAAGATGAGTGCAAATTCAAGCTCCATTATGTAAGTTACAGACTTAGTTATAATGTTTACTCTCAGCGTGTTGCAGTAGAAACTACTGCTGCCTTGGAATCCTCACACATATGGTGACTCTGGTGTAAAAGGGATATTTGTTGAACGTTACTTAGTTTTGGGGGAAACACGCTCAGATGCTTATTGAGTCAAGGATTTTTGTGTCTTACAGTTGGAAGGAGGGTTCGTGATTAACCCTTTTGACCTTCTCTCTAGGGACAAATCCTCTCCTATTACAAGTTTGTCAAAACTCAAATTGCTGTTGGAAATGTCACGGTCTTTGCTGAACGAAACTGGCTTTAGCATTATCGCCTCAGCCTCTTGCTGGCAGCCCACTATGCTCCTTGTCACGGGTGGTTTACAGAACCCAATGGCATGTGGTCTGCTCCTCTAGGATTCCCATCCTTGCCCTGAGAAGATTCTTTGGATCAGTGGATTTCCAGGCTCTTCCAGAAATAGGACTCATGGCTAAATCTTTAATTTGCCACATCTAGGATAAAATAGCATAGGGTAGTTTACTGTCTGAATGGTGCTTCAGACTCCTGTCTGAGATCAAGGAACTGCCTTCATAGAAAAAATCATTTATTCAGGTAATCTAAAGGAAATGCAAACCCAGAGGGAATGTATAGCTTAAAGAGATACCCCCTCCCTACCTCCTCATGGGGGGCTAGGATTTCTTGGCCACCTCTCACCTCTACAACTCATATGATTGTCAGGATGACATGACAGGCTGAGAGTAGCCTCCCCCTGCCCCCCCCCCCACATTAGTTTGTTAGAGGGTTTGCAGTTTCGTTTTTATGGATAAGTGGTATTCCTCTAAATATCAGGATTGTTATTCTTACCTTAAAAAAAACAGATAAGTTTTGTACAAAATATTCAAGTTTACAACATTGCCCTGAATTCAGTTATTACATTCTGAAAAACAGTCCATTCTCTTTGAAATAATAGTAATGAATATGGCTTCCTGCAGTTACCAAAGGGAGTCAGATTATTACCAATGGGGCAGGAGTACAATGACAGCCGTTGTCTCAGTAGACACTTTTTTCTTGGCTTTAATGCAATTTAAAAAGGATGAAGTGGGAAAGATTCAGCTTGAACTGAAAGGAAAAATTACTGTCTGTATTACTCTGTTGCCTTTTATAGTTTATATTAGTGCAGCCATATACACCCAACAGGGCTATGGTCATAGAAAATCAATCTAAATAGATTTACATAAGTGAAAATGGTTAATATGTTAAATAGTTTACTTTTTACCTTTTCAGATATTTACTCTTTTTGTAATTCCTCACATGCAATTATGGATAATGTAGCTCTATTTTTTAAGCTTTATTTTAAAAACCAAATTTTGTCTCTGATCTTCATTATCTTTGCATCTTTTCCCCCAAAATCTCTTGATTACCACCTTCAGAGTAGTCTCATTTGAAAGCAGAAAACAGGCTTGACTGAAGTATGTAGTTTGGAAATAAGTGTTTTTAGTGAAAACGAGTGATGGAAACTTAACTATTATCACAGTGTAGTCATTTATTGCTCTGAGTAAAACCCATCTTGTTCTAGTTTCTAAATCCATCCAGTTATATAATTTTTCTTCTACTATCAGTGAGCTCCTAACTTTTTGTGTGAAGTATCTATAATTATAAAGGAGAGTTTGCTGTAGTTTTATGGAAATGAATCAGTAACTTCACCTGTGAAAATACCCAGCTGATTCCTCCCATCTTCAAAGCCTTCTAGTTGGTTTCTAGGAAGCCATACAGGTAGATAGTTTAGAACATGATACTGTAAAGATAGATATGATCTTTTATTTGGATTCTTTGATTCTGGCTTTAGTAAAAGCAAAGAGCAACTAAATTGTGAAGTTTTACAGGTATCTCTTTGCTAGACTCTAGGAGAGAAAATACTTAAAGGAACCAATATTCCAGTGGAAATATATAAGGTTTTTACTCCACTTTTTTAAATCCCTTTTTTCCTATTATTGAGCCCTTCTGAGAAAAGGCAGTGCTGTGTTTAGGAAGCCAAAGTGTAATTCTGTAATCAGTCAGTTTATAGTCTTAATGTCTGCACAGAGTTCAGATGCCTTATTTGAGTGTTGAATGTAAATTGCCCGATCACATTTCTACAAAAGAGGATGTACTGTGAATAGCTGATGTGAAACCAATAATTACCTTAGAGGAATTCTTAACCTCAGTTTTAAGTTAACAGCATGTGATTAGATTTACAAATTATATCTGAATTATTGCAATAAATAAAAACTTTAACTTAGCATTTATGAATACCAGATCACTGACTCTCATGAGACTTATACAAGACCCATTAGTGTGTTCAACACTAATTTTTTTTTGAGCATCGCTTTTTGGAAATGCAGCCATCATGTTGGAGATGTTGGGCACATATCTGTGAACAAAACACACAGAAATCTTTGCCTTCATGAAGTTTACACATTACTGAGGAAGAGGAGCATAAGTAAGAAATAAAACAAATAAGTAACCTATATAAGGTACTAGGTGGTGATAAGTGCTAAAGGGAAGAAAAGGTAGGGAAAAGTATAGAAAGTGCATGTGTGTGTGTGTGCATGCACATATGTCGGCATGCACGTGCAGACATGTGTGTGGCAGTGTGTGTGTGTGTGCATGTATGTGTGTATGTGGGTGTAGGCATGTGCATGTGTCCTATGTGAAGAGTCTATTGAAGTTTTAGATAGGTTGGTGAGGAATGGTCTCAAAGAGAAGATAGCATATGAGCAAACACCTGGAAGTAGTGAAGAGTTAGCTGTGCTGATATCTGGGGAAGAATGTTCCAGGCAGAGGGAACAGCAAATGCAAAGTCCATAAGCAGGACTTGAGGTTCCCCCATATTACCTGGTGTTAGACGCAGAGTGGGAGGCAGGACCTTCACACAGGTCTTCTTATTCTTCCTGGTCTATGGTTACTTCTAACTAAGGGATTCAAACCACACCAACTTTTTTTTTTGCTCGTTCAATAAATCTTTCAGTTATTGAATTAATTGAACCCTTAAAGCTTCTGACTGATATGTTTTGTGGCTTTTGCCACAGACAAAATCCTGATATATTTTGTGGTTTCACCCACAGACAAAATCTGGCATGGTATGTAAGCCCTATGGAAAAGTCAGTGTGTTCAGTGACTCAAGAATCACACAGCTCAAAATACACAGGGGACAGTTTCCTTTCAACCACAGTACATTTATCTAACAGATTTGATTCAATGAGTCCAACTCCCCATTATTCATCTTTACAGGATCCTCTAACGTCAATGTGACTTACTTTCTACCCCTATATTTCAACTTCAATGGTATTTTTCTTGTTCGCTGAGTTATTCACTATCTTTTTTCTTGTGCTCTGTGAATCTATATTCAGCCAGCCTCTTAGGCACAAATATTAGCTGTCTTACACATGAAGCTCAGCCCATAAATACTAAGCCTTCCAGCAAGTTTTAAACGAGCCCTCGTATGGTAACAAGTAACAACTTCTTCACACTCTGTGAAGAACTCAGAACAGTTCCTGGCATGTGATTTGTGCTCAATAAACATTAGATATTGTTCATAATAAGAAAAGCAGTAGCACAGTTATTGCTAATGTAAGTCTTGAGCTTGACCTTGAACAGCGGGTGCTCTAAGAGAGCTAAAGGAGCAGGGAAGAGACAGAGGATAACAGCAAATGCACACACTTGGATGGCTGAGAAGCAGCTGTTCTTCAGCCCAAGACCTTCACATACCAGGCATGGAAAGCTCTGAGGCCCTTACAAAGGGTGACTAATACATTATCCTTCCTGTCTCCAAATTTTAGCCTAGGGACAGGGAAAGAAGCATTTGGGGATGGTGAGATATGCCGTGTTTTGTTTGAAAGTAAAAGTCCTCAGCTTTGACTGCACATTGGAATGACAGGGGGGCTTTCAAAAATTCCAGTGCCCAGGCCCTAGCCCCGAGATTCGCATGTAGTTGGTCTGGGGTGGGGCCTGGGATTTGGGAACACTCCCTGGTGGTTCTGGTGGGCAGCAGAAGTGGAGCACCTCTGTTTGAGAGGGTGCCTCTTTAAAGGGCTTCCCTGCCAACCCAGTTCCTCCCCTTTTGTGCTGTTTCCCAGCCTGGGGTAGTAGCTGTGGTTCTGGCTCTCTACTTTTCCAGTCCTTCAATTTTGCACTGGAGAAAAAACAAGAATGTGTTATTTATTTTTGGTAGATATTCCTAGATCTGATTTACCTTTCAGGAACAGGAATTAGGAACCCTGATTTCTTCTCTGGTGGAAACTACTCCCAACCATCTTAAAGGGCTGCTTCCTGCACCTTCTCCCTCCCCCGACCCCTCCCTCGCAGGGGACTGCAGCATCCTTCCTCTGCCTCTGGCTCAGGGAACAAAAGAGTGAGATGCATGTAGCTTTCAGCTGTGGTCCCTGCTGCAGCTGCACAGTGGCTGACAGGTCGAGGGGTTAAGTGTCTGTCTCAGCTTTCTTTCAGTAGTGCTCCTGGGTTCCGGGACCGAATGATACCACATTAATGAAACCTCAGCCATACGTTTATTTGTTCTCCACGGCTATGAATTTTCTTGTGCTGTACATCACAGAGAAGAGAAAGATCAACAGGTAGTAATATCATTCCTTCAGCAACTCCCAGTGTTTAGAGGATGTTAAGTGAATAATTAGAGCCTTTGTATTAAGTCTTTATTAATTCCAGCACTGGTCAGCCAGGCTTTGTATTTTCAGCTCTGCTTTGCTGACAGTGAAAGTATCTGGGTATAGCGGCCACAGTTCATCTCCTCACTATCTCTGGCTTCTGCAGCCGTGAGCCAGGGAAGGAGGCTGATATTTATTTGGGGCCTTCTGTATAACCTGGGCATGCTAGGTGCTCTTTCAGCATGCAGTGTATGCCTTCACTTTTGGCCCTCCCAACAAATGTGCTCCCTGCCAGGCTCTGGGTCACTTGATCTGATGTGTTGACCTGGAATTCTTTTCCTTCTGAACTTGATAAGTAACACCTACTATTTCCCACAGAGGGATTGTGGCGATATGGTTCCCAGGTGTCCTACAAGAATAACAGCTGTCAAGGGTCATCTGAGTGCCTTAGTTGGTTAAGTGGCAGACTTTTGATTTCAGTTCAGGTCATGATCTCATGGCTCATGGGATTGAGCCCCGAGTTGGGCTCTGCACTGATAGCACAGATCCTCTCCCTTTCTCTCTCTCTACCTGTCCCCTGCTTGCACACATGCTTTCTCTCTCTCAAAATAAAAAAACTAAAAAAAAAAAAAAAAAAAAAATAATGGTTGTCAAAGTATAAGCCTGCTCATGATTAATTGAACTCAAGAATTTATCTTTTTCTGTAACAGTATGAGAGGGATGGCTGCAGCATTATATGGTGAAATAGACACAGAATTTTGAATTGGAAGTCTTAGGTTCATGTCCCAATTCAGCCTTTTCCTAGGCATGTTTTTGGACAAGTTTTGAATCTTTCTGCCTCTATCTCATGAGTAAAATTTGGCTAACCCTAGTGCTACCTTAAAGGGTGCCAGGCAGCTCAGATAAAGAATCAGTATGTGACTGCATTTTGTGAATCTTAGCACCATATACAGTCTCAGCTGCTTTTGCTATATTCCCTTGTGCTTTTTTCCATGTTCATGTGGTCACTTGTTCTTATTGCTACCGTTGGTTTTCTCTGCACTTTTACCAATGTTGGAGTGCAGTTACTCTACTCTCTGCAACATCATCAATTCTTATTCATCGTAGGAGGCTCACAACATGTTCAAGTCATATACCCTGATACCTAAGACCTTATTTGGAAAAGAGTCTTTGTAGATGTTGTTAATTTAGGGCTGTGGAGATGAGGTCATCCTGGAATAACCAAGTGGGCCTTAAAAATTCAATGATGAGTGTCCTCATAAGAAGAGGAGAAGACACAGCAGAAGCAGGGGACACACAGAAGAAGGCCATGTGAAGAAAAGAGGTTACTTGAGTTATGCTGATAAGGCAAAGAATGCCATGAGCCACCAGAAGTTGGAAAAAGCAAGGGAGGATCAGCTCTGCTGATGCCTCGATTTTACACTTCTGTCTCTTTTTTTAATTTTTAATTTTATTTTAGAGAGAGCATGGCAGGGCAGGGGAGAGGGGCAGAGGGAGGGAAAGTGACAGAGAGAGAGAGAGAGAGAGAGAGAGAGAGAGAATCCCAAGTAGGCTCCATGCGTGGTGCAGAGCCCAGCAGTGGGACTCAATCTCACAACCATGAGGTCATGACCTGAGCTGAAATCAAGAGCCACCTGGGTACCCCCAAATTTCTGTTGTTTTAAGCTATGAGATTTGTAGTAACTCATTACAGCAGCCACAGAAAACAACTGTACTCATCATTTAAGCGTTGACTCCAATTTCTTCTACTCTTGGAAGTCTTTCCCGCCCTCCCAAGGCTGGTTGAGGTGTCCCTCCTCTCTATGCCCATGACACTCCTGACTACTACCATTTGTACCTGCTTGTGTAGTTCTCCATTCATGTGTTTGTCTTGTCCATGGCACCAAGGGTTCTGAGACAGCAGAGTTGTGCCTTAGTAATGTTTCTCACCTCGCATGTAATGGCCTGATGGGTTTGTTCTATGCAACATGAATTTTGCTCTCAAAACCTCATCTTTGTTAAATCCCTCCCCAGCATATTGGCCTAGGCTCCTAGTACTGGTAGGAGGAACCAGTGTGTCTGGCTTTTCCTCTGTAGGCCCTGGTCCTTTTTCTGCTCATGCTGCCAGGTTAGTAGTATTGCTAAAGTGCTACTCAGACACGTACCTACCTGGAGACTCTCAGCAACTCCACCCTTCTTGCATCCAAGTGCCTCTACTATCTGGCCCCAACGTACATTTCTAGCTTTATCCGCTAGTACCCTCTTCCACGAACTTGTGTTCTAGGAGGACTAATTTGCCCCTGTGTATACAGAGCACACATCACTAAGATCAGAAGCCTCTGACGTGAAGCCTCTGGAGGATGGGAACGCTCCCCTCTTCCTCACTGTTGCAGAGCCCCAGACATGTCCAGTTCTTCTTGGATGACTTCTTGGTCACTGGGGGAGGGATGCCATGCTCCTTCTCAGAACTGCTGTCGTACCGGGAGCCTGTGCTTTCATAGGCATCTGTAGCATCTCCTTAGGCACAGGCAGCATGCAGAGCAGCTCTTTCCCATCTTTGCATCTCTCCTTCAGGCCCCAAGGGCCTCCAGTGAAGTAGAGTGCCTTGTTAACTAGATCTATTAAAGACATTTGTGCATGTGATTTTAATACAGGGAAAGTCAGCAACCTACTGTGGTGTAGGCTTACTTTTCCAAATTTCCCTTAGGACATTTATATTGCTTCTCTCTTATAAGATTTTGTGAAAGTGGAAGGCATTACCAGAAAACTGCCTGGTTCTGCAGGGTTTAAATATAATGACCTCTTAGTAACAAATGTGCAAGGAGGACCACTCTTCCTTCCCTGTGGCTGGGGCTGGCCTCCAGAGGTGACTGAAGAATTAAGGACGATTGCTGGGTCTAGAGAGAGGTGAAAGGAGCTGAACAGCCCAGGGCCCCTGGTGTCAGGCAGAGCAAGGGGGCCAAAAAGCCACACTAAGGAAGACTTCAAGGAAATTATGTCCCTTGTTCACCTAAAATTTGCCTAAGTTGTCATCTGGATGTGAATATAGCTTGATTATCCAAAACATTTCTGATCTTAAGGTAATTATAATGATGAATCATAGCACAGGTCAGTAGTGAGTTCCCTTTCATTACACATTGGAATCAGAGATACCAAAGAAATTTTTATCTCAGAATATTTTTTGATTCCAGAGATTTCCATAGCATTCTTTCTCCTTCAGTGAAGGAAGGGATTTTTTAAAAATAGCATATTTTGGACATCTGGGTGGCTGTGTTGGTTTAGCATCCAACTTCAGCTCAGATCATGATCTCATAGTTTGTGAGTTTGAGCCCCATATCTGGCTCTCTGCTGTCTGAGGCACAGAGCCTGCTTCGGATCCTCTGTCCTCTTCTCTCTCTGCCCCTCCCCCTCTCATGCTTGCTCTCTCTCTTCTCTTTCTCTCTCTCAAAAATAAATAAACATTTAAGAAAAAGAGAAAGAGAATGCAATGTAGAGGTACTTGGGTGGCTCAGTGGTTTAGCATCTGATTCTTGGTTTTGGCTCAGGTCATCATGATCCCAGGGTCGTGAGATTAAGCCCCACATTGGGCTCCACATTGAGTGTCGAGCTTGCTTGAGATTCTCTCTCTTTCCTCTCCACACCTTCCCACCACTTTCCCATGAGAAAAAGGGGGAGGGAGGGAAAGAGAGACAGAGGGAGGGAAGGAAGAGGAAGGAAGAAAGGAAGGAAGGAAGGAAGGAAAGAAAAAGAAAGAAAGGCATAGAGAGCGAGAGAGTAAGCAAGCAATGGTGCATGGTGGGAAGCATTTAGGAAATCTGTGTTTGAATTCTGCCTCAGCTACTTGCTAGCTTTGTAACCTTGAGCAATTTAATTTCTCTAAACATCAGATTCCGTATCTCTGAAACGAAAATGGTAAGATTCTTGGGGGTTGAGTCTAGTCATAATAATCATTATTTTGGGGGGTCAGCATGTGTGTGTGTTTGTGGGGGGAAGAACCAATATAGTATAATGTGCTTAACTTCTTACAGGTAATTGAAAGATAATCAAATTATAGAAGCAGTGGTGGCTTGAACAAAGGGTGTGTTCTAACTGATTCTGTGTTTCTTAAGGGAAATAATTTCCATTGCTTAATTCTTTGCAGAATAATGGGACCACTGAGCATCAGGTGGAGTCTTTCATAAGGAAAAAACTGGAGTCACTGTTAAAAGAATCTCAAATTCGAGACAAAGAAGATCCTGATAGTTTCACAGTGAGGGCACTATTGAAGGCCACACACGAAGGCTTAAATGCACATCTGAAACAGGTACACAGTTCTCTCTTGGACTTGTCCTTTAACAGGAAAAAGAATAGACCTCATACTCTGTTTCTAATCATTTGTCATTCGTGAAATGCTTCTCCAGTTTCTTCCATTTCTATCCTCATATTACTTGAGAAATGAAAATCTCCTATTGCAAAACGATGGGAGAAATTGTTAAAAGTGGATGGGCAGGGGTGGAAATAACTCAAATACTGCTTCATTGGGACCCTCAGAGCAAAGTGCTGTGGCCCTGGACGCATCTTCCCCATGCCTGCTCAGGTGAGGGAAGACCTCGAGCCTACCACATGCTTTACCCTCCGCCTCTCCTGTCAGTCATCCCCTGTGCTGCGTTGATCGCACCTCCTTGAGGGTGTCTTCCCTTGTCCATGGCTGGGTCCTGATCTAGGCCAATGTCAACTGTCACCTAGACCTTTCTTGCCATCCTTCAATCCTAATCTTCACTCTGAAATTAGCATGATGTTTTAAAAATGTAAATCTGATCATGTCACTCTACTATTTAAAGTTCTTCAGTGGTTTCCCATTATGATTGAGATAAATTACAAACTCTTTAACCAGGCTTTCAAGGTGTCATTTAATCCTTATCTACGTCTCATGTCTTCTCATTTTCCATGTCACACTGCTTCCCACCATTGTCCCACCAACCACAACTGTCTGTATGCCATGGTCTTCCTCACATTGTTCCCTCACACTCTGTTCCCGGAACACTCCATTCCTACATCTACTCTTGCTAACTCCTACTTAGTCTTTTAAATTCCAGCTTCAGTGTGATGCCCCAAATGAGTCCTGCCTTGACCTGGGATTAGGTTAGTTTTCCCCTTTATATTTTCCAGGGTAGCCTCTTATACCTTCTCTTCTTTTTTTTTTTTTTTTTAATTTTTTTTTTAAATTTATTTCTAGGAGAGAGAGAGAGAGAGACAGTGTGAGCAGGAGAGGGTCAGAGAGAGAGGGAGTCACAGACTGAAACAGGCTCCAGGCTCTGAGCTGGCAGTCAGCACAGAGCCCGACGCGGGGCCCAAACCCACGAACCGCGAGATCATGACCTAAGCGAAAGTCGGACGCTTAACCGACTAAGCCACCCAGGCACCCCTTATACCTTCTCTTCTAAGTGGATTGTTTGTTTGTTTGTTTGTTTTACACATTTGTAATTATTTGTTCAATATCTCTCTTTCGTGTAGATTATAGATTCCATGGAGACAAGAACTATGTCAGTCCTAATAACCATTGATTTTCTGGCTTATAGTGCCTGGGCCTTAGTACAACTTTCATATTAAGTTGTTGAATGAATGAATGATTTGGGCTTTGGCTGTGATTTTAACTCTACTTTCTAATAGAAATATCAGAAATGGGCAGGGAAGAAGGAGGGTGGGTTTATTACAAGCTATTGCATTTGCAGGGCATTGAGGGCACTTATTCTGGCCTAGAGGAGATCCCTGAGCTCAACTGGCTCGGCCACTAGCTGACTTCCCTGCTAGGGGCGCCCGTCCCTCAGGACTTAGGAATCCTCAGGCAGAGGGAGGACCATAGGGGGTGATCACCCTTGAATCTAAGTGACAACCTAGTGTTGGTGGTTACTCTCTAGAGTTTGTGTTCAGCTCTGGTTGGGCAGCTTAGCTCATGCGCCCACTCCCATCCTATTGTTTCTTCCTGGAGCAATAACTTACCAAGGATATAAGATAATATTGTCTTGTTAAGGCCATGGAGAACTTACTCTTGGAAGTGGTGCCAAGGTCAGCCCCTCTGAAGCTGCATGTTAGAGGAGCAGAATGGAATATCGGGGAGGCAACCAACATGTAAATTACAGCATTACTGCCGTTACCATTGATCATACAATTTTGAATTTTATTTAAAATTTCTTATAAATAGCAGTAAGCTTCTCCCCCTCCCCCTCTCCTTCCAGCCACTTAGTTTCAGCCACACAAATGTCTATAAAATCAGGTAGCTTATTTGGTTAGCTCAGCTTGATTCTGCTTCTTGTTCTTACTGAAGTCTCATTACCTAATCTGGGCTAATCACTTCCCCTGATGCTTTTGGAGAAGTTTTTGGTCCATCCTAGATCATTTCAATGGGACAGGCCACAGCAGGTGTTGGAGATTTTGGATAAAACATATTAAACCCATCTTTCTTTTGCTGCTCATGAAGGAAATCCTAATGGTAACTTCCCTATCAGAGAAGATAATAAGAGATCTCAATGTTCCAAGATGTGGTGGAGCAAAACTCATTCCCCTTTTGCTTATTTTTTTACTTTCCATTAAATCTGGGTGACTATAAGGATGGGTTAGACTGATAAAGTGGAGCCTGTAACTTTAATAAAGTTGGCTGTAAAGTGTTGAGGTTTTCAACATTGCTGTTTTCAAAACACAGCGCTGGTTCAGTGGACAGGCAAAGACAAGTTGCTGTTGAGAGAAGTACGTCTGTGTTGAATACACATGCATATTGAGATCCAAGGCTGAAGTCATTCTGTGTGGTTCAGGGTAGCATGTCATCCTGGCTTCCTTCTTGCCAGGCAGTCATTCAGCAGTGCACCATTGTGTTCTCCTATGCCGTCTTGGCCCAGGAGAGCCCTGAAGTAAAACAAGAATGAAGTGCTCATCCTTCAGCCTAGAAGACCTTAGTAGACACAAGAAAGAAGCCTGCCTTCTTTGGAGTTCTTGAATCCACTTCTGTCTTTACATACCAGTGGCAACTGTCTAGATGGCTATAGTTTTTCCCTAACTTGACTTTTCCGGCTCTTTTGCCTTCCCTCCCACTCTAAATTCTCAAGTATGCCACTCCCATAGTGATGTTTCAGAAACGTGCGTCTGATAATGCCATCCTTGTGTCTTAGCCCATTCAAAGTTTCCTCCCAGTTTGGGAGATAATGTTTACACTCTAGGATATACCCCATAGATCCTTTCTCAATGCTCTGGTTCCAGCTCCAGTGTACACACACCCTACTTCCTTTGTCTCCTAGAAGGTACCATCTTCTTAGCACTTGGCCTTTGTATTTGCTCTTCCCTTGACCACCACACACTTCTTCCTCCTCATCTCACCTAGAAAATGTCTACCAATTGGGGCGCCTGGTTGGCTGTCGATTCCATTGTGAGGTCATGATCTCACAGTTCATGAGTTCCAGCCACCCGTTTAGGTTCTGTGTTGATAGTTCAGAGCCTGTTTGGGATTCTCTCTTTCCCTCTCTGCCTCACCCCCACTCACACTCTCCCTCTCTCTCAAAATAAATAAATAAACTTGAAAAAAAAGACTTTTAATAAAAAAGAAAATGTCTACCCCTCTTCCAGCTTCAGCTTTTGCCTCCTGTCCCCATGGAAGTCCTCCTTGATCCTCAGGTCTGGGTAGGTGGCCTTTCCATGCCACCCTGCCAGGCCCTGCACTGCCCCCCATCATAAGTCTTATTACTTATTACACAGTGTTGTGTTCACTTGTCTCCACTATTAGATTTCAAGCCCAGTGAGGACAGAGTCTGTATCTGTTTTACTTGCCATCATCTTCATGTACATGCCAAGTTTCTAGCACAATCTCTGATTCATGGATTCAATAAAAGATGTGGTACTGACGCTCAGGGAGAGGTCAAGTTGGAGATAGGTATTTGTGTGTACAACCCTTCTAGGGAAAGAGGTGGTGTGAGATGGGAGAAGTTGGTAGAACAAGCCAGAGAGAAGATTTAGAGCTACACAGAACCCCTGTGTTATCACCTACCAGCTTTGTAACTTTGGGCATATTATCCAACTTCACTGTACCTCTTATTTGTAAAATAGGATTTTAACCATACTTATCTCTGAGGGTGGTTGTATATATTAAGTGAGACTATATGGAATGCAGTTAGCGTAATCCTTGGAGGTAGGTGCCTACTAAACAGGATGACCATACACCTCTCAACTTGCACAGGACAGCCCTGCTTCATACCTACTGTCCCAGAGTAATTATTAAAAGTGCCTCAACCACTCTTAAAAGAGTTCTGTTTCAGACAATAAATAACATGGTCCCATGACCGGTAGATGGGCTATTAGAAGCAGAAAGGAACTCGGAGGTTCATTGATCCATTCCTCTCCCATTTCACAGGTAAGAAAACTGAGGTCAAGAGAAAAGGCTTGCCGAAGGACATTTAGCTATTTAGTGTTAGAACTGGGTCTCCTAACTTGGAAAGAGGTGTTACTTTTACGACCATCTCTGGCTACCTTCTTAACTCCAGGGTTTTTGAACACTTAATGATCAGCTTCAATAGATCTCCAAAGTATACATTAACCAGTCAAATGAAATTACCCTGTAATCCCCCTATCCCCGCCCCTCTAGCATGTTCCAAACTGTCTCCCCAACCAATTCTTAATCTTTTCCCCTCCCCACCCCAAATTATATCTTTGATTAGTCTCTATGAATATATGTCAATGTCTCCCTGGCCTTTGGTTTTAAGTAGTTTTGCCCACTCACATTTATTTCATTTATGTGGTTATCTCTGTTTCTTCTCTGTTTAGCCAGAGTCCTAGGATGGGGCCTGCCAATCTGTCCTTATACCATGTCATTAGCTGTGAACCAGCTAATACATGTTTTTAGGGATCACGATTGAAAAAGAGTCTAAACCCTTTTCTCAGGGTGTCCTTTCTTTCCCCTAATGAGGCTTGAGCAAGGAGAAATGAATCCACATGAGGCTACAATACCTCTTCCAAATGCTCACCACAGAGGGAATTAATTTCAATGAACAGATAAGCTCTGCTGTGGTTTACTTAAACAAACAAAAGCAATCGTATTACCTAATAGATGTGCTTGGATTTTATTTATTTTTAATGTTTTAAAATTCCAAATAGCAGTATTCAATCAGTGTGATTATTATTTTTTCTCATTCAACAGAATTGGCTCTTAATGACTTGGCCATTTTTCAAAATTAAATCTACTTTTTTTTTTTTTTTTTTTTTTTACAAATAGTTTATTGTCAAATTAGTTTCTACATAACACTCAGTGCTCATCCCCAAAGTGCCCTCCTTCATGCCCCGCCCCCCCTACCCCCCACATCCATCAGTCCTCAGTTTTTGTCAGCATTCAAGAGTCTCTCATGGTTTGCCTCTCTCCCTTTCCCCCACCATTTCCGCCCTTCTTCTCCCCCTTGGTCCTCCGTCAAGTTCCTCCTAATCCTCCTATACGTGCAAACATATGGTATTTGTCCTTCTCTGCCTGACTTATTTCGCTCAGCATAACACCCTCAAGGTCCATCCATGTTGCTACACATGGCCAGTAAATCTACTTTTTAACTGGAGATGATTTATCCTCACTCAGGGCATTTCAGAAGAATATATCTTGTGCTATAGAGAGCCTTGTAAACAGCCTCTGGAGGGACCTGCATAGCTGGGCATTACTGAGAGGCCTTTGACACCAGTTTGGGGAACCTGTTGGCAGTTACTGTCTCCTGGTTGGTGCCCAGATCTCTCCATGCCAGTGTCTCCCTCTCTTGAGGCAGATTCCACAACCTTTGCAGTAGTGAAGGTGTGAAACAGGAAGAAATGAACAAGACCTGTTTGTTCTTCCTAAGGCCAAGGGTACCTCTGCCAATCCACCAGAACTAAGGAAAAACAAAAGGGAGGAAGAGAAATAGTCATATTATGTTTTATTTACTCAGCATCCAGATGTGAAAGAAAATGGAAAGAAATCACATGGACGATCCCTCATGACCAACTTTGGAAAACATAAGGTATGAATTAAGAGCAACAAATGTGCATAATTCAATTAATTTCAAGAGACTAGAAAATAACAGGACAATATCATCACAACTTTGGAATAACTGAAGATTTCTTAAATAGGACTCCAGAAAAGAAAAAGATTAATGAACTACTTTAAAATTTAAGAGCTTCTGTTCATTAAAAGTATCAAAAAGCAAATAGCATACTGGGTAAGAGTATTTTCAATACATATATTTAACAAAGGACTTGTATCTTGAATATATAAAGAATTCTTACAAATCAATAACAAGATACCATAGTTTTTATTTTGTTTGTTTGTTTGTTTTTGTTTTTTAATGGGCCAGAGAGTTGAGTCGGCTTTCACAAAAGAAGATTTCCAAATGGCTAATATGGAAAAGGTCCTCACCCTTATCAGTTCTCTGGGAAATGCATATTAAAATGATGATGAGATTTCATGTATATCCAGCACAATAGCAGAAATAAAATGATTGACAGCACTAAGGGTTAGTGGAGATGCTAAGCAAATTGAACTTTATACACTGCCAATGGGAGTGTGAATTTGTGCAACTACCTCACACTGTTTCACAGTATCTACTAACGCTGTATTGTGTACCATGTCTTATCAGTTCCATTGTTGTGTTTCAGCCTCATGACATATACCTAATATTTATAGTGGCATTATTTGTAATTGAATAAACAGGAAGCAGTTCAAATGTTTCCAAACAATAGAATGTATAAAACTTGTGATGTATTCACATAAGGGACTATTTTTCAGCAATGAAAATGACACAGTTACAAATATATGCAATAAAATCTTTATAAACATGACATTGAGCAAAGAGGCCAGACCCAATGTAGTACATAAAGTTTGATCCCATTTATACAAATTTTAAAAATAGGCAAGAAAGATCAATGAGGTAAAAGTCAAGATAGTAGTTACCTTTGGGGAGAAGGTGATGACTGAATGGGAGAATGAGAAGGCTTTTGGACAAATAATCCTCATTTGGATGGTATCACTTTGTGGAAAGTCATCATGCTGTATACTCAAGATTGTATTTTTCCAAACGTGTGCTATACTTCAATAAAAAGGTAAAACGTGTTATACAAGAAATCAATTATTGAATGTAAACTTTATGCGTGAAGTTTCTGTAAGGCTGTTTCTTATACTTTAAGGAATGGTGTATGTGGAGTTTCCTGCTCCATCAATAGGATAATTTATTAAAAGTTTGGACAAGATAGTCCTTATAATAAAAAATTAAAAACAACCAAAATGTTCAGTCCATGATTCATTCACAGAATGAATAATTATACAGCCATTGAAAGATGATCACTCTGGAGTTCAGCATGCAAAACATTGAATAAAAGAGTAAGGTCAAAAATTGATTATATAGTATGTCAACTTTAATAAGATGTCAAATCTATATAGAAAGAAAACATAGCCTCATTTATCTAAATATTAGGCCATTGGTGATTCATTACATTTTATATTTAAAAATGAACTTTCAAAAGACAGATCTATTATTGTAATACCTCAAGTTATTGACTATCTGTGGAATTGGGAGAATATTTCATTTCTTGATTACCACTACTCATTTGAATTAAAATTATTTTCTAAAGTAAATCTTTTAGGGAATATTTTAGCTTCAATAGAATTAAAATTTATTCTATCTCAAATCATATGAATGAATGTCCACAAGATTATTTATAGACTATTTATATTGAAAGCTAACATTATGTAGCTGACACAGTGACTTTCCACCCATCTCATTCAATCATCACAACAATAATCCTTTAAAATAGTTGTTATTGACCTGTCCTTTTAAAAAACAACAGGAAGCTGGAGAGGTCAGTCAACTTGCCAGCTTGATGATAGGCCAAGCTGGAAAGTGACATCATCAGATGCTAGGGTTCCCACACCATGCACCCTGAGGTTCTCAAAACATCAGTAACACCTGAGAAGATTCCAGATTAAATTGGCACCTTGCTACCAGTGCAGTAGACTTGAGTGTTTATGCTAGCTTGAGTAACAAAATCTGGAGAGTGATATGGCCCCATGGTAATGTGAGGGTGGGCTCCCTTTTCCTTTCTAAGCCGCCATCCTCAGATATCCAGGGTACTCATCTAAAGGTCTTTGTCTGTGGAAGCTGTAGTTTTGATGGCAAAGTTTTCTGCATTTACAGGGTCCCTGCCCACCATTTGTTCTTCTGTTATGTATTGATAAATATTGGGCTTATCACTAATGTGTTGGGGTGACTCTGCATCGTTCCAAAATGGCTTTATTTCTGACAGCCTTTAGTCCTACAGCCTTTCAGCTTAAATCCTGTGGGTAATAATTTTCATTCTTTTGCTAGAAATTAAAATGGGCCACAATCTCAAAAGTGCAGTTTTATTTAGGCAGTTATCTGAGTCCATGCTGATCAAAAGCAGGAAAAAGTTATTCATTTAAAAAAATTACTGCTTGTCTCTTTTTATCAAATGTGTCTTTTTTGAGTCAGCAGGAGTAGTAAGTTTCCTAAATAAGAGAATATTTTATCCCCTCACACTCACTTAAATATATATGACAACTCTGACTGTTCCGTTCATGGAGACCTTCAATGAATGACTAATAAAGTCTTTCTAAAACCTACATCTTAGGTGACTTAGAAGTCAATTTTAAAGCAGTTTTGCCTTAATATGCTAATAGGATTGTGACCAAAGATATGCTTGTTATTGATGGTAAGGCAAGCTGCAATATTTGGTTAATTTATTTTCTTCCAGGTAATTGTCCTTTTCATATATATTATAATGCCCAGTCCATTCTCCATATGTTGTTGATGTGCCTGAGTTTATTTTTAAGTTTACTGTGATTTTTCCAGCAGAAAACCACAAAATCACGGCCTAAATCTTACAGTACTGATGAGGAGGAGGACACACAGCAGAATCCTGGCAAGGAAACTGGCCAGCTGTACAGGTAAGAATCTCTACGTTTCTTGCTCAGACTCCTAGAGCCACCCCATCCCCATCAGCCTGGCTGTTCCAGTTGTATATATCTAGAGAATCAAATCACTAGGTCAAGTGCTCAGTGCATCAGGACACCTGAAGATCAACTGGGCATGAGATAATAAGACATGTAATGGACTTATACTGTGCCTGGCACATAGGGAACTGTTTCTAAGCACTAGCTGCAGTTGTCAGGTAAGAGATATCTTCAGAGAAGAGAGGGGGGCCACATGAGCTAGTACAGAGGGCTCTCCTAGGCGACTAAAGGAGAAGATGGATCATGAGCACATGTTAAGGGCCAGGCATCTGAGATCAGCCAGATTTGAAACTCTTGTTCCTTCAACATTAACATGGGGCAAGTTAGGCTTCTCTTATGTATCTAGTTTTGTTTTTTTTTTTTTTAATTTTAAATGTTTTATTTATTTCTGAGAGAAAGAGAGAGAGACAGCATGAGCAGGGGAGGGTCAGAGAGAGAAAGAGATACAGAATCAGAAGCAGGCTCCAGGCTCTAAGCAACTAGCAGCACAGAGCCTGATGTGGGGCTCAAAGACACGAACCTTGTGATCATGGCCCGAGCTGAAGTCAGACACTTATCCGACTGAGCCACCCAGGCACCCCATATATATCTGTTTCTTAGGATCATTGTATAGCTTAAAGGAATTAAACTGCTTAGCCCAATAATCCCTATTCCAATTAACTAAGCACTCAAAAATATTAGCTACTTTTTTTTATTATTGCCAATAGAATTTCAAATGAGTAAGATGATTTTCTGGCAGTTTGTATAAACAGTAAAGTCACAGAGGAATGTAAATTATATCACAGATAATGCATACACACACAGCCCTGTCTCTATTGAAAGACTGAAATTAAATGAAATTAAAAGCATAGAAAGGTCTTGTAGGAATGGATGACATTTAGTGCTCCATTAAATTTTATACTTAGCTTCACTTTGACAGAGTGTTCATACATAAACTAGTAACTAGAAAGGGCAGAGAGGATGCATATGGTTCCTACCCTTAGGGTACAGAAAGCTCAATATGTATTTACAGTAAAGGATGTACGAGAAATGGGATCACCTTCCAGGGGCCCTCTGCTGTGAATGTTCTTAAATAGAAGTCCAGGTTCCGCTGCCAAAGTGGAGGACATGCCCAGTGAACTCTGGAGTTCCTCCCTAGCTGGGGAACAGTGGCAGCCAAGCCCTTCACAACAGAACTCGCAAATACATAAGAAGATCCTGTGATTCTCAGCCGAGCAGTAAATGAAACCACGTGAGTTAGGGTACTCTGATGGAAAGAGAGCTGAACTAGGAATCACACGTGGGTTCTAATCCTGGCTCCATTAAGAACAGGTAGGGAAGGTGGAGTAACCAAAAGCCCCAACATCTTCCAGCTCTACAATGACATTTAGTCCTGGGTGTGTGTTTCCTAGGTTGGGTCGCCGAAGGAAAACCATGAAGCTCTGCCGAGAGCTCTCTGACTTGGTTGTGTACACGAACTCTGTGGCAGCCCAAGACATTGTGGACGATGGTGAGGACTGAGTTTTTCTTCTAGGGTAAACATTCTTGATCTTTCTTTGTCAACTGTTTATTAATCATCACACATTTCTGGAACTGTGTAGAGTCCAACCTAAGTGTCAGGAAACCGACTGCCAGTATAATGCTTTGTTCACCGGGAGGACTATATTGATTACTGCGGTTGCCTGATTGGCTGGAGATAGAGAAATTTCCTTCAGGGCAGAGGAGGACTTCACTATTCTGCAAAGACAAATGCACTATAGCAAGGTCTTGCCCAACGTGTGAACTATGGAGACCTGACCGGGTTCAGTGGCCAGGTAACAGATGGACATTCCTAGTGTGAATGACCAGAAAAAAGAAGAAATTAATTGGCTAAAATAGCACCTCAAAAAGCCCCATATTTTCTCATTGGAAGTTTTGACATTGATGACAATTATTTATTTATTTTTAAATGTTTGTTTATTTTTGAGAGAGAGAGTGAGAGAGTGGGGAAGGGGCAGAGAGAGAATTCCAGAGTGCAAAGCTTGATATGGGGCTTGAACTCATGAACTGTGAGATCATGACCTAAGTAGAAATTAAGAGTCAGACACTTAACCGACTAAGCCACCTGGGTGCCCCAACTTTGATGAAAATAATTTCATGCACAGATTGAAGTTTTAACAGAAAGAGCAGGGATTTCAGAAGCACCCACTTTTCACTGTTTTCACCTATTATTTGCTTTGTGTTGAGTTGAGAAATCCTTGTTATGAGTGTTCTTACCCTGGACTTTTCTGTTAGCTGCTCCTCTTCCCTTCTCATTTCTGTTTTATTCAGTTACTGAAAGCTTATAGAAATAAACTATAGTCATGTGGCTTTTCTATCTAATTTTAATTTTAGAGGAAGTGAAATGGAAATTAAAAATCTCTCATTTTCTCAACAAGTCTTTGTGAAGGAAAAATGACATTTTGCTGAGTCTTCTGTCCATTACAAACCTCCAGGATTCTTCCCTGAGATCTTTTTTGTTTTTCCTGTTCCACAACTGTATCATTTTCTGTCTACAGATTTTCTTACCTTTGGTGTTGATTCCTTCTTCAAATGGTGACAATTAAAAAGAGTAATTTCACATAAGAGAACATGAGAAACTAGGATTCTCAGCAAGTGAAAAACACATCCTTATAATACCACCTATAGCTAGAAAATAAACTCAGTGAGTGGTTTAATGGAGTTACAGATGTATTTGGTTTATAGGAATATAAGTTCTTTTTTTTTATTTTTAAAAAGCTTTTTAAAATTTATTTTTGAGAGACAGACAGACAGAGCAAGCAGGGGAGGAGCAGAGAGTGAGGGACAGAGAATCCCAAGCAGGCTCTACACTGTCAGCAGAGTCCAGTGAAGGGCTCGAACTCACCAACCATGAGATCATGACCTGAGATGAAACCAAGAATTGGATACTTCATTGACTGAGCCACTCAGGTGCCCCTAGAGGAATATAATTTCTTTTTTTTTTTTTTAATGTTTTATTTATTTCTAGGAGAGAGAGAGAGAGACAGCATGAGCAGGGGAGGGTCAGAGAGAGAGGGAGTCACAGACTGAAACAGGCTCCAGGCTCTGAGCTGCCAGTCAGCACAGAGCCCGACGCGGGGCTCGAACCCACGAACCGAGAGATCATGACCCAAGTGAAAGTCGGACGCTTAACCGACTAAGCCACCCAGGCACCCCTAGAGGAATATAATTTCTAATAAATACTTTAAGAAATTATAATTCTATTAGCTTAATGGAAAATAATATTGAGTACTCTTTAGCTCTAGAAGTTCAGGAGTTTTTGTTGTGTGTGTATGAGTGTTTGTGTGGCCACAAAATCAGCAATAAATATTGAATGCATGTCTTATCCCAATGCAAAGCAACTCAGATCTACTCACATGCTAATTGATATGTGCCTAATTAGTAAGGTCATCTTGATGACAATGTGGTTTACATATTTATGTGGAGAGAGATAGAAAACAGTTATAGTGATTATAGTGTTTCTGCATCTGAATGTGGTTTGTCAAAAAGACTATATTTCCGGAGTGTGTGGGTGGCTCAGTTGGTTGAACGCCCGACTTCGGCTCAGGTCATAATCTCACGGCTCATGGTTCATGGGTTCGAGCCCTGCATCTGGTTCTGTGCTGACAGCTCAGAGCCTGGAGCCTGTTTCAGATTCTGTGTCTCCCTCTCTTTCTGCCCCTCCCCGACTTGTACTCTGTCTCTGTCTCAAAAATAAACAAAACAAAACAGATCAAAAAACCCCTTCTCCTTAAAAAAAAAAAAGACTGCTTCCTCCCATCGTGTTTGAAGCATTGTTCATCAAAATCTGCAAATAAGATTATTTTTAGTATGCTTGACATATTTAAACTATGTTAATAAGTATGTCAATTAAATATATGTGATAAGGAAAGAATCTATATGAGGGAAGTCATCCTATTAAAAACTGCAGTTCTCTTATTTCTTTGCCTCCATCTTGTATACGTGATCATCCCAAGTTCCATCTCTAGAGTGTAACTGGTAGTCATTTGGCCAGCATTTAATATCCAAGGGTATGCAATCCTGACGACAACAGGGACCCTGGGGGACTGTGTGCTCCAATGAACATGCACAGTGTGGATACAGTTTCGGCCCAGCTGGCCCACCAAGACTCTAGTTCAGTTCCTTGGCTACATGAGCTGTGTCCCTCAGTCTGTGTTCAGATACACTTAGCTTGCCAGAGAAAACACTGAGAAGGGAAGGAGGCTCTGGGCAAGTTTCATTCTTTATTTAGGCTGGTTTCTTTTAGCAGATCCAGAACACATATGGCTGGTCATTTTAGAGGTGGGGTGTGGATATTTGGTGAAGGGGCAGGAGGAGTAGTGGCATTATAGACCTGAGACTGGGGGGAAAGGGCAGGATGCTGAATGCTTGGTGGGAGGTCACCTCCATCATGACCCTCAAATTGGCAGCCACCTTGGCCCTGGATTGACATCTCCTGCTGATAGTCAGGAAATTTTAATATAGGCTTCCTGTTCTTTTACCTCCCTTTATGTATCCCATTGTACATATGGATGGCAGATGATTGTTCTTGTTTCTGAGATTTTTTTATAATGCTCTTTAAAAATCTGTCTCCACTATTGTTCCTGTTCATAATTCTATCCCAATTAGCATTAAAACTCTTTTTTTTCTCTTTTGGAATTGGTCTTTTATTAATTATTATATTACATTAATATGTGTTTCACATGAGTGCTTTCTAGACAAATATCTTCAATGAATGTCTCCCTGTTATCAGGAGTAAGTTGCATAGTTTTATTTATCCATGACTGTGTATATATTTGGCAAAGATATTCTGTTGGAATCATGCCCCTGAAAAATGATTTTCCTGCCAGCCCTCTTTATACTAGCCAGATAGACGTGAATTAGTGACATGTTTTGAATTCCTGGAAGAACAGGGGACTCAGAAACATTCAGTTATCCCAGCAAGATGTAAACCTCTAATTTGGCCTCAAAATGGCTAAAGAGTCCCAAGAATGCGATCCTATGGATCTTTCTTGGTTAGAAGCTACTGCCACTCTGGTTGAATTCACTCTTTTGCTCTGCATTTTATGATGGATATAATCTGACATAGGTAAAAAAGTCTTTTGTGAGTGGTGTTTTCTTGGCTGGGGCTCTCACTTCTCTTTTTTCTTTATTAAAAACTGCCAGGAACCACAGGGAATGTGTTATCATTTAGCGAAACAAGAGCACATCAGGTGGTTCAGCAGAAATCGGAGCAGTTCATGATTTATAACCAAAAGCAGCTCACAAGGATTTATCCCTCTGCCTACCGCATTGATTCCAGTAACTTCAACCCTCTGCCCTACTGGAATGCAGGCTGCCAGCTAGGTGCGTACGCTTGGGAACGAGCATGTCTCCGGATGTCCTGACTCTGTGCCGCTGTCTTGCCTAATTTTCTCAAACTTTGAACTTGCACAGTGGCGCTGAACTACCAGTCTGAAGGGCGAATGATGCAGTTAAATCGAGCCAAATTCAAGACCAATGGCAATTGTGGCTATGTCCTCAAACCCCAGCAAATGTGCAAAGGTGTGTTCATTTCATGGTCATCTCTCTGAATGCGGGTAATCTTATTGAAGGAACTCTCTGCAAAATGTGATACATCAGTGTTTTGCAACACGATTCTCTAAAAAATTTTTTTGATGCCTATTTATTTTTGAGAGAGAAAGCATGTGGGGAGGGGCAGAGAGAGAGAAGGAAACAGAGGATCTGAAGCAGGGTCTGTGCTGACAGCAGAAAGCCTGATGTGGGGCTTGAACCATGAGATCATGACTGAGCCACCCAGGCGCTCCTGCAACATGATTTTTAAAAAAGAGACAAGAGTTAAGGTATTGGCATGCAAATTGTCACAACTATTTAATGTTTGGGTAACATGATCTCTTGTGAGGTTATTTACCTAAAGAGAGACACAGTTAGCAATGGATCATCATCTGAAATCCAGTGCCCCTGCTTGTTACTCCCTGTGCATCACTTATAAATTGTGCTGCCTTCTAAGATCTGAGCCCCGTCTTTCAGAAGCTCAGTGAATATGAGTGAGTCTGAAACCTGCTAACAAAATTAAAATACCACCTGACACAGCTTTATCAAGCCGTTTTAGTCAGCAGAATCCAATTATAAAACAACGCTAACAAAAAAGAAAAGATAATGTAGTGTTAGATCAAGAAACATTTCTTTTTGGCTCTGCTCATTAAAATTCTTTTAAAATTTTCCAAAGTGGCTTTTTAACAATTCAGGTAAGAAGTGTTGACAGATGTGCCTTCTGGATTTTATGCTTTGCATGTTTTCTTATTCTTCTGTTTACTGTTTCAGGTCTTCTTTCCATTTGTTATATTCACTCTCTATACCTACTATAGTTTAAGTTAGATTATTCGAATCTGACATAACCACTCACTTTGTCTACACTATTGGCATTCCAATAAAATGCTTCCCTTCCCTCATGCCATGATTGATAATTGCATCACAAACATTTCAAATTGACCCATTCCTTTGTCTTTGGGAGCATGGATCCTAGAAAAGCTACAGCTATAGAAATGCCAGCTGGCATTGCCTTCAAGCAAAAGCCACACTAATAGTTATGTCACCATTTCTTTTCTCTAAGAAACACTGTTGTAATTCAGCACTTGTTGTTTCTTTGTTCTACATGTTTAAAGGATGTGTGTGTGTATGCGTGTGTGTGTGTGCGTTCGCATGTTACCAACCTCAGATTTTAACCTCCGCTTTATTTGGCTTAGGTACTTTCAATCCTTTCTCTGGTGATCCACTTCCTGCAAACCCCAAAAAGCAGCTCATCCTGAAAGTGATCAGTGGACAGCAACTCCCCAAACCTCCAGACTCCATGTTTGGAGACCGAGGCGAGGTAAGCCATGTGTATGACCAAGTGGATAATTACATGATTATTTTATTGTGTTTATATTTTATCTGAAATATCTTCAGAGTTCTCTGTCTCTCTCACTCTCTTTCTCTGTATGTGTATGTGTTCATAAATGAGCACTGACCTCAGCTCATCAGATATCAACTGACTTATTGGCAAAGCACACACAGTTCCTTCTGGAATGCAGTGTACCTTCTATTTTGGAGGTATGCCCATGTCCTTCCTCTCAGAGGTCTTTCACCCCAGGCTCTTGGCTACTCCTACTTGTTAAACCAACATTTTTGGATCTTGAACTTTGACTGGAGACACCACAGTGCTCTGCTGTTGGGTATCACCATAAATTCTTTGTTGCAGATCTTAGCTGACCCGTGATGCTGTGCGGCCATCCACTTCACCTTGTCAGCCTTCGTTCCCCTTCTCCATCTCCATAGTGGCCAATTCCAGCCTCCCTCTCCTCAGACCTATGTTCTCATCCTTTTCCTTCTCATCTTCGACAGATGGCACCGTGTCCTACTTCTCGGAAAGTAGGAGCTTCATATGGGACCATTTGTTCCATCTCTCTTGCCTCCAGCCTAATCCACACCCCCGTTGTCTCTCGTCAGTTCTGCTGCAATAGCCTCCCAGCTGACGGGTCTCCCTGTGTCCATTCTGTCCTCCTCGAAGCAGCAAGAGTAATTGGGCAGTGTCAGAAAATGCATCCTTACCTCTCCTTTCCTTCTTTCTTTTCTTCACTGTTTGCCAAATGAAGACTCACTTCCTATTTTTTCTCTCCAACTGTTTATTTTGAAAAATTTTAAACCTCAGAAAAATTGCAAGAATAGTAAAATTAATGCCATATCTCCAGCACCTAGCTTCACTAATAAAATTACTAAATTTTTTATATTACTAAATTTCCTTTCTCTCTCTTCCATGTGTGATGCATTTATATGTGTTTGCAGAAGTATATTTGTATGTGTATGTATATATACACACAAGTGCAAATACACATATTTGCATTTCTTTACAGTCATTTGAGAATACATTGTTGGCATTATTACCCTTGACACCTAAATACCTACCATCTTCAGCATTTATCTCCTAAGAATAAGAACATTCTCCTGTATAACCACAATACAGGCATGACCTTTAACACTGAAGCAATAATATTATCTAATATAAAATCTATATTCAATTGTCTCCAATTATCCCCCAATTGTCCTTATATCTTCTCTTTTTCTTTATATATTCAGGACCCAATCAAGGATCACACATTGCTTTTACTTGACATTTCTCTCTGGTCCTTTTTTAAAAGCATTTCTTAATGTTTATTTATCTTTGAGAAACAGAGAGAGACAGAGCATGAGCAGAGGAGGGTTGGAGAGAAAGGGAATCACAGAATCTGAAGCAGGCTCTAGTCTCTGAGCTGTCAGCACACAGCTGATACGGGGCTCAAACTCATGAACCGTGAGATCATGATCTGAGCCAAAGTTACATGCTTAAGTCACTGAGCCACCCAGGTCCCCCTCTCTGGTCCTTTTAAAATCTAGAACAGTTCCCCAGCTTTCTTGTTTTGTTTTCATGACATGGACATTTTACAAAATGTCCAAGTCAGTTATTTTCAGAATGTCCTTCAATATGAATTTAATGTCCTGATTGCTTCTTCATGACCGGAATAAACATAAATGTATTTGTCAGGAGGACTCCCTGGGCAATGTTGTGTCCTTCTCAGTGCATCACATCAGGAGCTGTGTGATGTCACTTTATTCCGCGATTGATCACGTTACTTGGATAAGGGGGGTTCTTCCAGATGTTTTTCATTATCTAGTTATCTCTTTACCTTTGTAACTAATACACAGTGTGGGGAGTTAATTTTTTATATGTATGAGGAAAGGTGGGTTTTTAAAAAATTTTTTTGTAATTAAAATAAAACCCAATCTCCTTAACTTGGCTTACAAGGTTCTCTATCAGGATATTTCAACATTTCTTGAGCCATGGAGTCCTTTGGTATCTGATGTGCCCATCTGGACCCCTCTCAGAATAATATTTTTAGATGCATAAAATAAAATCTGTAGGGATTCCCTGGAAAACAGTTGTATTGAAATTCACTTATCAAAATATTAAAAATTATGACATGCATGTATGTATCTATTAATGCAATAAATAGCAGGATCTAGGGGTTGGTTTAATAACTGTTAGAATTTTGAAGCCATGATAAATGTAGATGATACATGGAAATTTCTGCAACAACTGTAATAGGACACAAAAGCATCCATGATTTCTGCCAGATACAAAATTACAATCCCAGTACTATTATATTGGGCTTTAGTAATAAGCTAATGAACATAAAGATAAAATAAAGATATAGTTTTTCCCTTATCCAGGCTCCCTGAATTCTCAACCCATGATCTCTCACATTGTTTATCCACCTGAGAATGAAATAACCATTGTTCTTGCTTTCATTCATAAAACTGACTGTCATCTTAAATTTTTATCTGTCTCTGCTCTCCACATCTAATGAATTACTATCTCCTTGGACTTCTCCCGCCCACATCTCTTTCCAGTCTTGCTGCCACCATCCGATTCTGTTCTTCCAGCATCTCAGCTGGATTACCTTATGAGAAACCAGATGCTGGTGTCTCAGGTTTGCAGATGAGGAAGCTGAAGCACAGACACTTGCCTAAGGTAGCATAGGAGCCAAGTTTTGAAGCAGGAAGTTGCTCTTCAAGTCTGTGGTCTTCTTGAATTCCTTATGAACAGAAGTCCTACTCATTAGCTGCCCCCCAAAATCTGAGCTACCCAATTGTTCAGTTTTAGCACAGGATTCTATTGAAAGGACGAACTTCTAGCATAAAATGCCTGATTGAAAATGAATAAGCATCATAGTTTATTTAGTAAACAAAAAGTGTATGTATCCACCCAATTTTCTCAGCATGTTTTTCCCACATTCTTCTAGCTCTTATTCCCTGAAGCTCCCCCCAAAACTCCATATTCTCCTTATTTCCCCAGTTCCTAGACCATTTTTTCTTAGACTTTTTCTTAGACTTAGTAACTCTCTCCTTTTACACTTTTAGACAAGCTCTTCTGTGGACTCTTTAGGTTTCAATCTTTCATTGCTCATTATCCAAAACTTGCATGATAAAAGAACTTATTTGCATGATAAAAAGCAGGATCCCTTCTGGAGGAGAGGGGATGTGGGGGATGTGGGGGATGTGGGGGATGTGGGAAGGAAGACTAAGTGTTTAGTTTTTCTGTTGATTCTTTTTTAATCTTTTAGTTTTTCTGATACTTTGAGTTACATTATGAGGCACCTGGGTGGTTCAGCCAGTTAAGTGTCCAACTTCAGCTCAGGTCATGGTCTCATGGTTCATGAATTCGAGCCATGTATTGGGCTATGTGCTGACAGCTCAGAGCCTGGAACCTGCTTTGGATTCTGTGTCTCCCTTTCTCTCTACTCTTCCCTGCGCTCGCTCTCTCTTTCTCTCTCTCTCTTTCAGAAGTAAACATTAAAAAAATTTTAAAGTCACATTATAGTACTCAATTGATTTAAACATATTAAAGTGCATGAATCAAATGTGGAGAGCTTGATTAATTATTATTTAGGCAACAGAACATCTGAGGACCCCCCAGAAGGTTTCTATTCACCCTTCCAGGAAATATGCACCCTCTAAATTAAACACCAACCCCCATCATAACCAATTAATTGTGCTGTGCTCAACTTTTATGTAAATGGACTCTTACAGTATATATTCTTTTTCTAAAAAAGATTTCATTTTTTAAAGTAATTTCTTTTTTTTTTTTTTAATGTTTTATTTATTTCTAGGAGAGAGAGAGAGACAGCATGAGCAGGGGAGGGTCAGAGAGAGAGGGATTCACAGACTGAAACAGGCTCCAGGCTCCGATCTGGCAGTCAGCACAGAGCCCGACGCGGGGCTCGAACCCACGAACTGTGAGATCGTGACCTAAGAGAAAGTCGGACGCTTAACCGACTAAGCCACCCAGGCGCCCCCATTTTTTAAAGTAATTTCTATACCCACTGTGGGGCTCAAACTCACAACCTTGAGATCAAGAGTTGCATGCTCTTCCAACTGAGCCAGCTAGGCGCCCCCAGTATATTCTCTTTTATGTCTGAATTGCTCAACATTATGTCTGTGTAGCAGAATTTTTTCTTCTTCATTGTATGATAGTCATTAAATGAATAATCCACAATTCATCCATCCTACTCATGATAGGCATGTAGGCTGTTTCCAGTGTGTGACTATTATGAACATAGCTTCTCTGAGCATGGACAAAAGCTCTCATTTCTGTTGGGTATTGAACTTGAACTGGACTTGTAGGTTTATTAAAGTTTGTGTAGCTTCAGTAAATATTGGCAAACAAAAATTAATCTTTTAGTTCTGTTTCATATATCTAAATCTGTTGTATAGTTTCTCTTTCTTAGTAAGCACCTAGTAAAATGGTTTGCTGTTGAAATGTGGCCAATAGTCTCAAATTAACACACATGTAGAAATGTATCGGTTGTAATAATACTCTCTTTATTTATGTAGATCATTGATCCTTTTGTTGAAGTTGAAATTATTGGATTGCCAGTAGACTGCTGTAAAGATCAAACCCGCGTAGTAGATGACAATGGTAAGATTATGACCTGTTTACTTTTTTCTTAATGTTTATTTATATATTTTTTTTTTTTTGAGAGAGAGAGAGATAGAGTGTGAGTCGGAGAAAAGCAGAGAGAGACATCCGAAGCAGGCTCCAGGCTCTGAGCTGTCAGCACAGAGCCTGACATGGAGCTTGAACTTACGAGCCATGAGATCATTGACCTGAGCTGAAGTCTGATGCTTAAACCAACTGAGCCACCCAGGTGCCCTAGTAATCTGTTTACTTTAATCAAGAAGCTCTAAAAATAAAATTTGTACTGAAAAAGAAAATTTTATCTATGTACAAAAGAAACAGATCCCTAAAATTCATAACTGCTGTTTGGATTTTATTTTAAAATCTTTTAAACACATAAAACTGGGTAAATGTGGGATTGATGCATGGTATGTTTTGGTGGATGTTGTAAGCTAGGCTCTTAAATTCTTTGCTTTTGAAGCAAATTATTATTTTTTTCTAATGAAGAGAATAAATGCTATTTTAAATTTTTTTAAATGTTTTATTTATTTCTGAGAGAGAGAGAGACAGTGTGAACAGGTGAGGGTCAGAGAGAGAGGGAGACACAGAATCCGAAACAGGCTCCAGGCTCTGAGCTAGCTGTCAGCACAGAGCCCAAGGCGGCGCTCGAACCCACAAGCCATGAGATCATGACCTGAGCTGAAGTTGGACGCTTAAGCGACTAAGCCACCAGGTGCCCCAATAAATGCTATTTTATTTTATTTATTTTTAATTTTTTTAAAATGTTTTTTATTTATTTCTAGGGGAGAGAGAGAGAGAGACAGTGTGAGCAGGGGAGGGTCAGAGAGAGAGGGAGTCACAGACTGAAACAGTCTCCAGGCTCTGAGCTGGCTGTCAGCACAGAGCCCGACGCGGGGCTCGAACCCACGAACCGCGAGATCATGACCTAAGTGAAAGTCGGATGCTTATCCGACTAAGCCACCCAGGCGCCCCAATAAATGCTATTTTAAAGGGCTGGGTTAAAATTTAGGAAAATACCTCCATGTTTTCATGATGTAAGTTGCTTCAAAGCTCTCATTCGTGAAGCCTATGTGTCTTGATGAGTTTTCATTTTTTTCTGGACCATGTAAAATGCTAAAGGCAAGTGCAGCAAGCTCTGGCCAGTTGGCTTCTTAAAATGTACATCTGGTGGATGGGCAGCATTGTTGTATTCTGGCCGTGATATAAAACAAAGCTTTCTGTACCCAAGCCTCATGTCTTTTTCTTGGTAATCTTCTTAAATGGTGTTTGTTCATATATATGACAAACATTGTGGCATACCTATTTTTTTCAGTCTCTAGTCATTAATACTCTAAATCTAAACCTCAATGCTCAAAACATTCAAGAAAGTAGAGGTTCATAGTGAGACCCTAAGAGGAGATTATCTAAGTGCTCGTTGAAAGAATTTGGGGGTTCAAGAGTAGCATAAACCTATTACTTTAGGAAACGACATGCCTAAAGGAAGCAAACTTCTTATAGTGCATTTTCCTACCAATGCCCATTGGTGGTGTTTTTGGTGTTTTTTGTTTTGTTTTGTTTTTGTTTTACTTTCAGAAGTAATTGAGAGGTCATTAGTAAGTTATCAAAAACACAATCTCTTCGTCTTGTTCAGGAGGGACAGCTCAGTGTCCATAATTATTTCCTTACATGAGGCATTTCATAGGGTTAAGTGACTGATGCCTCCTGAATGCATAATTTTAATAAAACTTATTTCCATTTATAGTAAAGGAAAACAAATTTATAGAGTATTTGAATTTTTAGTAGTTTATATAATTATTTTGAGAAAATTTCATGAAGAAATAAATGCATTTTTGCTTTGAGAATATGAGTTGAATTCTATATCTTTCTATTTATTTTCAATGGCTATGAAAATATATCTTTCATATATTAAGGTCTAGATTCATGGGAAGCCATTGGAAAACAATAGCGTATAGTCTAATTCGGCTCTGTAACTAGAGTGACTTTAGGTGCATTATTTTCTCAGAATATCAATTTTCTCTACTAAAAAATGACTTTTAAATACTTACATTTCTTATCTTTCAATAAGCATTTACAACTTGTATAATTTTAAAAAGTTATATAGTTTTGAAAAATCATATGTATTTTTTCTGAATTAGAAAAAAACACAAAAACCCTGTCTTCCCACCTTTGGAGGAGGGAAGGATTTATTAGGGATAAATAATAAATATCCCTTTATTAGAGGGATAGCAATTATTAGAATTGCTATAAGAATGAAATAAGATACCAAGTGTACAGTAGCATTGGAATCTGCCCTGGACCTTATAGAATGTTTGCTGGCGATTATTATAGCAGCAGAACCTTTTGTGGGTGAGAAGCCTAATCCTATTTAGTAAAATGGTACCACTCTTTTCTTCTTTCTTTTTTTCTTTCTTCTTCTTTTTTTTTTTTTTTTTTTTTTGGCTTAATCATTATTCTTAGACCACTACTAAAGGTAGTTTTTGAGCTTCTGAAGCGTTCTGAAATTGCCTAAAGGAACTTTCCCTACAATGCAATTTGGCATCAAAGATTATTAGAACTGATATAATCATTTAAAGGCAATTTTCCTACCAATTATTTTCTGGCAATGGAGCAAATTCCAAGACTTTATTTCAGTAAGGCATCTTGGAGTGGCTTGGTCATCTTCATGAGTTTAATAACTACTGCAAGCAATTTTCAGTCTGCTTTGCAGACGATGCTGCCAATTCATTTTTTGTCATGCCCTTTGCTTTTCTGATTTTTCTCTTCCTATTTCTCTGAGGATTTAACCCTGTGTGGGAAGAAACCCTGACATTTACAGTACACATGCCAGAAATAGCTTTGGTTCGGTTCCTTGTGTGGGATCATGATCCAATTGGACGAGACTTTGTTGGACAAAGAACTGTGACCTTCAGCAGCTTAGTGCCAGGTAGGTATGGGCTGGCTTTTCCTTTCTAGGCTGACCATTCAGTTTTCTTTGGAAAATTTAATATATGTGATATATATAACATATGGCATTTATGATATATAAACTATGCATTATATGAGTGTTAACATGTTTTGTCAATGTAAAGAATTATAGTAAAGTCGAATACTTCATTCAGTTGTGCCCATGGGAAAGCCAAATGTAAGTTCAAGTAAAAGGAACTATTTTCTCTGTTTTTATCAGGCTACCGGCATGTCTATTTAGAAGGACTGACAGAAGCATCCATATTTGTCCACATAACAATCAATGAAATCTATGGAAAGGTAAGAATGATTATAGGGCTTAAAGCCAAATGAAACAATAATACGGTCCTTAACAAACTTATTTTTTGACTAATTGCTTAAAAGGAACATACATCTGGACAAAGCTATCCTTTAGCAGAAAACTGTTGAGAAGTCTAGCAAGCCCAGTGAGTTATCCTGTCAGTCCGTGTCCTGATCCGCTGTGTTCCTTCCATTGTTCTGGGGGGTATACTCATTCCTGCCACCGAGCGGGGCTCTCTGGGCTTATGGGAAAGCTGCTGTTCTCTCAGATGATCATTTGTTCACTAAAACAAGAAATATATAGTTAAACATTAGATTTTATGTAAATACTTAATTAGACCTAGATGAATTGTGAGTACTAACCAGACTGTGATTCCAGCCAGTTGTAGACAGGAGGCGTTTATTTGGTGCCATTGTATTTAACTGTAAACCTAAAACTCCCCACCCATGGGACTTTTAAGGACTTTATAAGGACTCTTTTCTTTTAAGAAACAGACTGCAAAAGTGTATCCTAATTTTCTCCCGATGCTGTTCTCTTCAGTACACAGCTCACTTGAGGTTTACAAATCAATAGGCTGTCCTGTAGGCATGCCAAGTAATTGGGGACTTGGCCACTGGAATGAATTTCCAGGACCAGATGTGGTTCGGAGGGACTGTAAGAGCACTGACTAGCACCTAGGAATGTCCAGTACTCTTTATGAGAAAGTCTCCTGTAGACTTCTATATGGTTTCTATGCCTTAGCTTCCTCAGCTGCAAATGTAGGGTAAAAATAGTACCTACCTCATAAATATGCTATCCTTATCCTTAGAAAGCTGCCTAGCATATAGTAAATGTTCAAAAATGTTGGTTAACATTAATATTATTATGACTACAAGCCAAATTCTAGGGAATGGACCAATTAAGGCTGAGTTGGGGGGTATAATGTTTAGCTATACATTAGCTAGTATAAGAGAGACCGCTAAGGATTCTAATTTCTAAGAGTAATGAAGTTTTATTCTGTGATGTTCTGTGCTCAGTCCTCGGTTTCTGCCCATGCTGCTTGTTGAAATGCTTCCTCTGGCACAAATGCACATAAATGTAAACGTTCAAAAATGATTCTTGAATTTCTAGGAATCCCAGGTTAACAAAGTACTATCTCTAACATTTATCGGGCTTGAGGGAAACAATGATATTCAGAATGTATTTAAAACTTGAGCCAGAAATAAATTAAAATGTGAAAAAGAAAGTGTTCCATAGGATTTCCATTCTCCTAATAGATGTCTCCCTCAACTCACATTATATATTACTTTCAAGGTGTATTTGGATTGGAATACATAATCCACAATGTGGAGGTGATGAGTTGAGCAGGGAATGAACCTGTGACTAAAACTCACTAAAAGTGGAAGAAAGGGCTTATAGAAGCATTTTTATTCTTCTCCTTGATTTTTACTTGTGCCACTTTCTTGAATGAGCCCAAATTGTGTTTTGTTGTGTTTTGTTTTTTTCCCTTGCAGTGGAGCCCTTTAATACTCAACCCCAGTTATACTATATTGCACTTTCTAGGAGCTACAAAGGTAGTTTCGCAGCATGGTGCTTTGTTCTTGCCGACATATTTCTTTCAAATGGTTATGGCAGCATGCTCTCTCATGTCACTCCATTTCCTGCTTACCACTTCGAAACATGCATCTGTTGCTTTAAGACAGCTGGAGTTCATAACAGTCTATTAAGTGTGGAAACTTCTCCTATCACCTCATCATCTCTGGATAGGAATCTTCTGGGTAGCTTGGCTGTGAAAATGGAAGGCTGCCTCCTCACAAAGTAAGGTCCATAAGACGTGCATGGTCTATGGCCGTACCACCCTGAACGTGCCAGATCTCATCTGATCTTGGAAGCTAAGTAGGGTCGGGCCTGGTTAGTACTTGGATGGGAGATGTGCATGGTGCTGTGTAGACATGCCGTGAGCTACCATTTTCTTGGTTTGAATATACTTCAGTGGCTGTAAAATTTTGTTTTGTGTTCATTTTTCATGGAGCTGTCATTTAAAAGGCAAGTGGTTGCCACAATGGGATTTGCTTAATTTGTGCTTCATTCTTCTGTGTCTTCAGAACAGACAGCTCCAGGGTCTGAAGGGATTGTTCAATAAGAATCCCAGGCATGGTTCTTCGGAAAACAATTCCCATTATGTTCGGAAACGATCAATTGGAGATAGAATTCTGCGACGCACAGCCAGTGCTCCTGCCAAAGGCAGGAAAAAGAGCAAAATGGGCTTCCAGGAAATGGTAGAGATAAAGGATTCTGTGTCTGAGGCTGCAAGAGATCAGGATGGTGTCCTGAGGAGGACCACACGGAGTCTGCAAGAGCGCCCTGTCTCGATGCCTGTTGACAAAAGTCTACTGGGGGCTTTGTCACTGCCTGTATCTGAAACAGCAAAAGACGCTGGAGGAAAAGAAAACTCTCTGGGTAAGATGCTTTAAGTTTCTCTAAGAGTATTTTGAAGCCATATTTTGGTTCCTGGTTACCATTATGACTTGGTTGACATTTTATAGTCAAAGTAAAAAATATACTAAAATATAAGTAATTTTTAATGTTATCTTTAGACCAGACTTTAAACTTTGGGAAGAGGGTGGTAGAAGAGCTATTTCCTAGTCACCTAAAGGCTCAAAATAACAATGACGTTTGTAACCAATAGGGGAGCGATCAGGTGCGGTGGTGCAGATCCCATGGATCTGTGCGGTGCTGTACAGGGAGGGGAAACCTATGAAATAGGAGCAGAGATCTTGTTTTATCAAGTGGGTATAAATATCACAGATAGTTCTGAGGTTCAATAGAATTATAGTGATTTTTCTGAGGTTGAATATAGTTCCATTTCTTTCCCCAACGTATAACACATTTCCATGGTTGGAAATGTTTATGGGGAATGAAGTAAAGCCAGCTATTAAAAACAAGCCATCTTCTTTACTTGAAACATCTTTGCTTCTCCAAGAGGTAGCTCAGGTGATATTTTCCTGTGGTCTCGTTTCCCTGGTCTTGGCAGGGAAGGAAGCCTGTCTATGGTCCCTGTCCAGTTATAGGCTCCTCAAGCATAGAGACTAAGCATTACCCATCTTTTTCCTCAATTTGAGCATAACGCTTCTTCAGTCATGTCCAGAACTTAATAAAGAATGATGCTTACTTTGCAAGGTACCAAAGAGCTCCTTAGTTTTGTCAGTGACTCCTTCCCCTGCCCTTGGTAATTTAAGCATCAAGACTGTCCGTTTGAGGTCTCTGCAACAAGAGTTTTAATTAAATCAGGATCATGTCAGACACGTATGATATGATATCTGCTTACTTTAGCAAAATGCTCCTGTTATCATACAGTCTAATTTCAGTGTCTGTTTTCTCACAAACTGCATTTTGCTTACGTGGATTTTTATTATAAGATATTCTAGTGAGACAAATTTTTGAATGGCTTATCTGAAGAGAGGAAGGGAGTTTAAAAGTTTGAAATTTTGCTAGGAGCAGTGTCGGAGAAGAGATGAAATACATGCTTTAAAATTTATTTCAAAACCCCATTTTTGGGGAAAATAAATCTGCACTTAATAGAAATCAATACTTGTTAATCCAGAAAGCAATATTTAGTTGATGTGTATTTCCTCCCTTCAACAGCTATATAGGTTTGTCATTTTCATGTGTATTATATGAGAAGCCATCTTCTTTACTTGAAAAACCTTTGCTTCTCCAAGAGGTGGCTTCTATTGCTACCATAAGTAGCAATAGAAACATAGCCATTCAACGATTCAAGTTATAATGGAAGAAAAAAAATAAGTGGAGAAAATGCAGAATACAAAATTGTATATATAATTCTGTCCCTCTAAAAACAGTTACAGTGGCTGTCTCTGGTAAAATCATAGGATATTTAATGTCTTTCTTGATAATTTTTGGGTTTATCAAACTTTTTATGATGGATTTTCTTTAGTTAGGAAGGTATTTAATAAGTTAATTAATTCTTCTTTTTTATATATCCTGACTAAAAGCATTAAAAAAACTATTAATTAGATCAAGAATAGTTGAACATTTGATATTATCTTAGCATTATCCTAAGCATGATGGAGTGCCCTAAATTATTGTGAATTTTGTGTTTGTATAGCTTTCCATATGGTGCCTGGTAGTTTACTGCCTCTTTTAGGGGGAATGCAGTATGAAATTTGTGTGTTAAAACCAAAAATATGGATACCAAAAATTAGATATTAGCACTAGCATAGAATTGGTGACCAAGTCCTTAGTTTTACATCTCAAAGTCAATAGATACTGGTATTTTAACACATTTATTGCACCTTCCAATCTGCTTCAGGACCTGATTAAATTAGTTCTTTTGCCAAGATGTTTTTTAAAATAATATGATTTGTGATTTTTACTAATACATGTGTAACTTTGAAAGCTTATAGTATCTTGCTTGCAGGTACCACAGCACTTTGTTTAACAGAACTGTCTTGTTCTATTTTTATTGCCATGCTTCTGTGTAGTACAAATCTGAATAGGAAACAACTTAAGGTAATCGTCACTGTAAAAGTATGGTAACTCATTGACATTTTTTTTTGACAATGAATATTACATCCTTAGCTGATGTAATAGATACTCAAAGGGAAGCTTCAGTGAAATTCCTGTAAATATAGTTTACCATTTATTCATCACACAGACACTCTGTTACAAACCTCTGCAATCCATAACTATATTCTGTCACAATGTAACAGATCTACATTCTCCATTTGTCTGTCTGAAGACAAACGTGAGTGTTGGCAGGGCCTACGAAAAGCGACGCATGTTACCTAAAATGTTCTTTGTTTCATTCAGCAGAAGATAAGGATGGAAGACAAGGGAAGGCAAGTATCAAAGACCAACATTTTCCAAATTTCGACAGAAAGTTGTCCTCTTCCTCTTGCGCTCTCCTCCACAAAGACATCAGCCAAGGGAACTCCACCACTTCTGTTGCCAACATGGCAATCACGGGAGAACGGTGGGGAGTGCCAGGTCCTGAGGGTGGGAGAGCCAAATCAAACGTGTCAGGCGATTGCCGGGAACGCCAGTGCCCCAGCCAGTCCCTCTCCCCGAGGCAGCATTTGGCTCTCGATCCTGCCGTTACTCCAACACAAGGTCTGTGTGGTGTGAACACCAAGGAAAATGGGAATGCTGGGGGCTGTGTGCGAGAGAAAAGCACGTTGTCAGGAAGCATTTTTTCTCAGAGCACTTTGGAGATTAAGAGCTTGGAAGGTCAGTGGGGTAAGGGCCAGGCCGCGACCTCCTTTTCTTTGTCAGACGTCTCTACGCTCTGTTCTGACATACCTGACTCACATTCCACTGCCATTCTGCAGGAGAGTGACCTTTCCCATCTTATTGACAATGTCACTCTGACAAATGAGAGTGAGCCTGGCAGTTCCATCTCGGCACTGATCGGCCAATGTGCGGAGACCACTGAGGAGGCAAACCTCACAGTAGTTTCTCATCTCCACAGCGTCGGTGCGATGTCAAGTCCTTCTCCCTTGCCCCCCTTGGATGGAAAAATGCCTTTTAGGCCTGACTTTTCCACGGGAAAACCCAAGTCCTCCTTCCTGTGCTCATCTCCTGAGCCGACTACATTCTTAAGTCCCGAGACCTCCAAACACTCGTCGCACACGGTTTGCGAATCTACCTGCACTCCTGTCTCTAAAACCAAGCCAGATGACAGCCTTTCTGGGAAGGCCAAGATGGGGGCTGTGGAAAACAGCCTGCCTGGGTCCTCTAATACTTCTTACTGCTGGTTACCAGAAAGTCCCAACAATGGAAAAGACTGGGAAATGCAAAAGAACCACAGCTCTGCCACTTCCCCAGACCTGACGCTGGAAGAAGCACTAGCCGATGCCACTCTCTGTTTAAATTCTGGAGAGAGCAGCCTCGTGGAAATGGATGGGGACTCAGAGAACCTGTCTACAACAGCCTATGAATATAGAAGAGAGGACACAAGTCACCTTGATTCCCCTTTAAAGCTGAAGTACAGTCAGGACGTGGTGGAACATTTTCAAAGAGGTTTGCGAAACGGCTACTGTAAAGAGACTCTCCACCCTTCTGTCTCTGAAATATCCAACAGCATTCAAGATGTCAAAAATCAAAGTATTTCCTGTCTAGCCTCTCAGGGTGCTGGTTTTACGCATAACACCTGCTCAAATTCCGATGCAAAAATGACCCATACCTGTGTGCCCCTGTCTAGTGATGAAGACACGCATGCCCCCGCACCCAAGCAGCCCACACATCCTCCTCTGCCTGCTCTGAAGTTGCCCAGTCCTTGCAAATCCAAAAGTCTGGGGGACCTAACGTCGGAGGACATCGCCTGCAACTTCGAAAGCAAGTACCAGTGTATCAGTAAGAGCTTTGTTACAACCGGCACCCGAGACAAGAAGGGTGTGACCGCGAAGACAAAGTCCTTAGAGCCTACAGACGCCCTGACCGCGCAGCTGCGGAAGCTTGTGTCCTTTGACCAGGAAGAGGGCTGTCAGGTGCTCTGTTCAGAGCAGGATGCCAGCCAGTTCCCCAGGGCGCTGGTCAGAAAGCTGTCATCCAGAAGTCAGAGCAGAGTGCGCAATATTGCCAGCCGCGCCAAGGAAAAGCAGGAAGCCAACAAGCAAAAGGGGGTAAACCCCAGCCACGTGGGAGGAGTGGTTCTTCGGAACAAACCGTCAGCGCCCCTGCCCGCCGGCAACCGGCACTCCACCGGCTCCTACATCGCAGGCTACCTGAGGAGCACCAAAGCTGGGGCCCCAGAGGGCCGCGGAATCCCCGAAGGGGCGTGTGCAGCCTCGCGCCCTGGCTACGTCGACCAGTTTTGTTCGGATAGTTCTGTCTTGCAGACCGAGCCAAACAATGATGATAAACCAGAAATTTACTTTCTTTTGAGACTGTGAATTACATAAAGCTGCATTTTCGATGTTTACAAGGTATTCTGTAGATTGTCAGAGTTTTCAGTAAATATGGTCTAGGCTTTGAAATGATTTGAAAATGTATTTTTAAACTCGTGTTTTGGTCTCCCTTTGACTCCACATGTTCTTCCTGTTTATGCGTTTGTACATAGAGTGGGGTGACATTTCCCACGTGCATATGATCTCTCTTCTCCGAAGTGTAAATGCTCTCGGTATGAAATATGTGCATGCCCTAGATGTGAAACTTCGCAGCAGCTTGGGTTATGATGTGCGTGTGTTTCTCTACCACCCCCTTTACTCTATGTCCTCAGATCACAGTCACAAACGTAGTCAGTTTTACTCTCTAATTGTTGAGTTCATTAAGAAACTTTGCAAAGGACAAAGGGATACGTTCTTTATTTGAAAGCCATTGTCCTCATTCCTAGTTTTCCTCCTTAGTTGAGAAGCCCAAACGCATTTGATAACTCAGCTAAAAGATTGAAATAGTTACCCTACCTTTTAAGATTTCTCTACCCCAGGCAGAGTAAGAGTCCAAAGGAGATTGGTAGCTGTTACCCCCACCCCATCCCCTCTCATTTTAGAGTAGGCTGGGAGGGTATGAGGAGCAAGAGACTTCTGTATATAGACAAAATTGTTTGTTTTACATAAATTTTGTTACATATTTTTGCTAATGGCTTTGTATGTAACAAGAACACAGTTGCCAAGCTATTTGTTGTACTTTTGAATTTTCTGATTAAATTATAGACTGCAAATAATGGCTTTCAGAGTGAGGGACTTCTGTCAGATGCTAACAATAATAGTAGCACAGATTGAAAACATCCCCAAAGCTGTCAAGCAAAAAAACATTTTTCTCATAATAAAATCCAAGTAAATAGGTAATTAGAAGAAACCTTTTCCCTTCATGGAGCCACGTAACTATATTTTAGTACCAACGTACGTTATTTTCACTGTGAATCCATTTTTTATTGCATGTCCAGATGTCCCTCTCTGCTTTTTTGTAATATCAACTGCAATGATGTTCTTCTTGGAATTCATGGAAATATGATTAAAGCAGATTTTTAAACACTTGGTGAGTTGTATTTTTTCAACTGCAGCTCATACATGACTGCTGAGTAAGGGGCCCAGAGCATTCAGAAATATTTTCCTTTTCATCTCTTCGCAGCAGAAGATAGCTTCTACAGGGGATAGGTTGAAGCAGGAATTTATGTCTCTGAGTGTTTTCATTATGCCTTTAAAGACCATATTTATAAGGTAACTTGAAAAGAAATCAAATGTAATGAGTTTCTTGCATTTTGTGTTGCTATTGCTAGTTTAAAAATAATCCTTCCCAAATCCTGCACTGGGGGTGGGGGCACGCAAGATGCTGTGTTCAGCAAATCAGACTACTTGAAGCTGTGCTTTGTGAGGTCTTGAGTGGGGAGAAAAGCAATCATGTCCTGATGACCCTCAGTCCCCAATTCTGAATTTATCCCCAGTGCTGAAGGTCTTCTTCTCTTTGGACAAACACTGAGATCTAGTTGGGGTAGATGTGTCCTGGTGAAAGGGAGAGAGACCCAATTTCATTTCCTTAATGAACCTGAGATATTTTTGTCTTCTTGGGGGTGGTTTGAAACCCACAAAGTTCTATCCTTAGACCTTGACTTGTTTTTCAAGTACTCTTATCTTAAAGGAAACTGACATGATGTAAAGTTGTTGAAATTCATTTGCAAAGGGGTAGAATTTAGTTGCCTTGTTTGATGGAATTGGTATTCTTATTTTAAAAAAAGCCAAGAGTTTACATTTGGAGGTCAACCCTATTTCAAAGTGATCTCGTGGTGACATAAATGGTTGGTGTCAAGTGATGGGTTATAAGACCCACCCCACAGACACCATGTGCATCTGTTACCCACACAAGTAGTAGTCTTCTACTGATAGGACTTAGGTAAAAAGGAGAAAGCAATTTCAAAGATACTGTGTGGAGACTGCTAATAAAGAAGAGGAAGCAATAATGCTTGACTCTACTACCAGCGTTCAGTGTTCAGATTGGACTCCTGATTAGGATTTCACTTGTTTGGAGGTTGGATCAGGGACTCATTTAGTCACAATGAGATCACATAGCAAGTAAAATCTCAAGCAATATATTAACAGGTTTTCCAATATTTTTTTCTTTTGAGAACTAGCAAGACACCTCCAGTCTCTGCACAGTCTGACTAGAGCAAGCCCTGTGAAGTGTCAAAGTTTCTCATCTGTCTCTTTTCTTTGAGGCTAGACGGTCTGTTCCAAGGCTGAGCAGCAACAGGTGGTTGGGAGAGTTGCCTCCAGCAATAGTAATGTCCACAGAGGGTGAACGTAAAGTTTCTTAATATAAATCTGATCGAGCCATCTTAAAACCCTTTAAAGGATCTCCATTATATATGAAATGATTTTCCATAGCCTTGCATACAAGGTCCTCTCTGATTTGGTGCTCTTGTCTCTTTCTAGCACCTTGCCTCCCCTGTCTTAGAATGCCCTTTCCTCCTTTGCTCGCTACATTTTCCGAGATGTGTCCCGGAGGGTCCTTTCCCATAAAGAGCTTTCTGTCATCTCCTTTCTCCTAGTTGTACCCAACCCATTATGAAATACCCAGTGTTGTGCAGGGGCGGGGTGGGAGGCTTCGATTCCACTCCACTGTATAAATCTGTTCACATGTCTGTTTCTTCCACTAGACTTAGACCTCTCTGAGCACCGTGATTGTGCCTTGTGCCCTTTTTCTAGCTCTACGCCTGGTACCTATTTGCATTTGGTAAACATTTGAAAAATTGATGAATAAGAGAACATGAGACAAATGTGAAAGAAAGGATGTGCCTGGTATCTGTTTGTCCTGTGCATGGAAGGAGGAAGAGGTACAGAACCTTGTTCCAAGTAGTTTGAATAGTGATAACTGAGTTTATCTTTGTTTTCCTTTAACTTTCTCACTTTCCTATTTCCATCCAGCCCTTCCTTCCTTTTCTTTCCCTTTTAATATAGTGTCTGTTTAGTCATTTATCATGAGTAAGAGTAACTGATGTTTTTAAAGTATTCTTCAACTTAAAAAGACTTTTATAGGTGATGCATCTCATTTGGTCCTTTCAGCAATTTCACAAAAAGTAGAGGTTATCTCCATTTTATAGATACTGAAAATGAATCTCAATGAGCATGTGATTTGCCCAAGGTCATGGAGGGTAGGAAATAGCCAAGTAAGGTTACTGCCACTCCTACTTTGCTTTTCTTTCCCCTATACACCATTGCTTTTCCTTATGCCTTTAATAAGCAGTTAACATCTACTCTGGGCTAGGCAGTCATCTGGGTGCTAGTATTATAATAGGGACTTGTCTTTAGGGAGTCACAAACTGGTGGAAATGCAGAGACATGATCTACTGGTTTTGTTCTGAATGTCCAAACAAGTGGAAACTTATTACACATGGTAGTTGAAAATAGAAGGAAAGAATTAAAAGTTATATTGGTGTACATATGATACCCATGAACATCACACTTTAAAAAAGTAATGGACTGTTTTTGAAAGCAGTTTTTTTTTAATCGTCTTAAAATTTATTTCTGCGAGAGAGAGAGAGAGAGAGCCAGCATGAGCAGGGGAGGGTCAGAGACAGAGGGAGACACAGAATCTGAAGCAGACTCCAGGCTCTGAGCTGGCTGTCAGCACAGAGCCCGACACAGAACTCGAACCCACCAACCGTGAGATGATGACCTGAGCTGAAGTCGGACGCTTAATCGACTAAGCCACCCAGGCGCCCCTAAAAGCAGTTTTAAATTCATAGCAAAATTGAGTAGGAGGACAGAGGGTTCCCATATACTCTCTATCCCTCCCCCCCATACATGCAGCATCCTCCACTACTAATGTCACATTTATTATAATTTATAACCCATATTGGCACATCGTCACCCAGAATTCATAGTTTACATTAGAGCTCACGCTTGGTATTATAGAGTCTGTGAGTTTTGATGAATGTATAATGATACGTATGCACCATTGTAGTGTCATACAGAATATTTTCAATGCCCTAAAAATCCTTTGTGCGCTGCCTATTCATTCCTACCCGCAACAAACCTTGGAAACCGTGATCTGTTTACTATCTCCATTAGTTTTACTTTTTTCATAATGTCATATATTTGGAATCATATAGCATGTTCATACTGGCTTCTTTCACTTAGTAATATGCATTTAAATTTCTTTCATGTCTTTTCAGAGTATGACTGTTCATTTCTTTTTAGTGCTGAAAGTATTCCATTGTCTGGATGCACCATAGTTTATTGATTCACCTACTGAAGGACATCTTAGTTGCTTCCAAGTTTTAGCAATTATGATTAAATTTGTTATAAATACTTGTGTGTAGGTTTTTGTATAGATATAGGTTTTCAATTCATTTTGGTAAATGCCAAGGAGCATGATTACTAGATCCTATGATATAAGAGTATGTTTAGTTTTCTAAGAAACTTCCAAAATGTCTTCACAAGTGGCTGTACTATTTTGCATTCCCAGCAGCAATGAAGGAGAGTTCTCATTGCTCCACAACCTTGCTAGTGTTATTCTTCTTCCATACTGAGTTGGCTATTCTGAGGTCTTTTGATTTTCACATAAACTTTATTTACTTTTTTAAATATTTATTTATTTATTTAGAGAGAGACAGAGTGTGAATGTGGGAGGGGCAGAGAGAGAGGAAGACACAGAATCTGAAGCAGGGTCCAGGCTGTGAGCTGTCAGCATAAAGCTGTCACTGAGAAACCACTAGCTCATGATCTGAGCTGAAGTTGGCCACTTAACTAACTGAGCCACCTAGGTGCCCCTGATTTTCATCTAAACTTTCAGCTCCCTCCCTTGTCATCCATTATAGTTTCTCTCACCTTCAGTTAGCATTTCAGCTGCTCTAGGTTGCTTGTCTGACAGGTTGAACCTTTGGTTGTTTTCCTTTGATCAGATAATAGTTGCTGTGAGTGTCCATTTACAACTGTCACTGGGCACAGAATCATCAAGAGGTGACGCCCCAGTGAGTCCTGTAGTCCAGATGTACTTGTATTTGCCTTATTTTATAGCAACAGCCCTAGCTTCTTGTAACAGTTAAGGTCAATTAAATCAGTCCATACAGTAATCATTTCCTTGCTTATCCATTAGCATGAGGAACTCAGAGTGGTTTGATTTCCAGTTCAGTGAAACATTTAATATGTTTTCTAGGAAGCAGTGCTCCTCTTGGAATCAGGGTCTCTAATTCAGCAGGTATAAGGTTGTAGGAACAACACCAACAATAACAGAAAGTTCAAATTTTGCACCTGGATCATTGAGAAAGATAGTGAGAGGGGCTTATCCTTGTTCTCCACCTTGGTTCCTGAAGCCCTTCTTCTGGATATATATATATATATATATATATATATATATATATATATATAGGATCTGAGCCTGACACTGAGGCCATCTGAAATAGCCACGTTGTTCCTTAGCCCATTGTGTAACCAGTGGATTGACCAGGGAGAAAAGCTCACTAACACCCAAAAAGTAAATCATCGTATCTACTGAGTTGTTGAGAGCCTCCTTGTGGCTATGCCTATTCTTTCAGTCACTCCTAAGTGAGATTTTATTGTTGCAGTGATCCATTTCTATAGAACCCCACTATGGCTCACCCAACTGTTTTGGAATTGGATTCAAGATCTTTCTTTCTCCTCAGTTGGTTATAGGGAATTTCCTATGAGGCCTCAAATGTGAGCTGGGGAAGTGGCACTAGTGCAACAGAGGTGATATGGTCTTGCCCAGCAAGTCATATTTTTTTCATCTTCTGGACTACACGAGTCTTTTCCTAAATCTATTTCCTTTAGACAATGCTTTGTCCCTATACCTCTCAGCCTTTTTTTGGAGGGGGAGTGTTTCTGTTAATACTAAGCTCATGATGGACAAACAGCTCCCAGTTGTAAAGTTACTTGGTGTACCACGTTTAGGCTCTTAGGCTTTACTTTAAAGACTGTGTCCATTCATGTTCCAGATCACTGGACCCCTAAAAATGTCACTGATGTTGCAGGCCCTTAATAATTAGAACTTAAAGCCTGGTCTCGACATATGTGTTTTATTAGGGCATGCAAATTACGTGACCCATTCACCTTATTTGGTCCAATGAGTAAAATGTCAGTCTATACAGAAGACTAGCATGTCGTGCTGTGGAATACCAAGATGATTGAGATCACTACAGAATGGACCACAACAATAGGAAACTTAACACAGACCTAGAGCAAGACTGTGAAGATTTACTATTGTCCTTGCAATGTAACATTGAGGTGCTTCTGATCCTCTCTATTGATGAGAATCAGGACTAACCATTCAAGGGGCACATGGATGACTAAGTCAGTTGAGTGTCCAACTCTTGATTTCAGTTCAGGTCATGATCTCATGGTTCATGGGTTTAAGCCCCATCTCGGGCTTCATGCTGTCAGTGTGGAGCTTGGGATGCTTGCTCTCCATGCGTGCCTCTATGCCCCTCCCCTTCTTGTTCTCTCTCTCAAAATAAATAAATAAACATTTTTTTAAAAGGAATAAAGCATTCAAAATAATAGCGACAAATGAAGTGCCAGAGGTAAGTTGATTTTTTTCCAATAAAATTTCTATCTAGCACAGACACTAATTGAGGATACCACTTTAAGTTTATAGTAATCCACTGGTGTCCATCATGAGCCATATGATTTTTTTTTGCAGAGGCTAGATAGGTGAAATGACTAGATATTTTATGAGAATCACTACCCATGAATCGCTTTGTTGGTAATTATTTCTGCAGTTCCTCCTGGGAGATGATTTTGCTTCTGATTTACTCTCTTGGCTGGATGGGAAGATGCATTACAACATTTTTATCATAATGTTCCTTAGGTCACAGGTCAGAAAACCACGGTCCAAATTCTAAGTGTATCTAGTCCTATTAGGCATTCAGAGAGTAGAGAAATGCAACAGTGCATCCCTGGACCTATTGGATTCACAATTAGATGGATTTGAGCTCAAACACTATTTACATTCTGGAATCTAGTAGGTGTCATTTTTATTGGAAGATGATGGTGGTAGGGTGGGTTCCCTAATATCAGTGTCAGCTGTGACTTCATTCTAAGTATCCTCAAGAAGTCTGGGCATTCCGTTTCCTTCAGTGCACACTCTGGCAAATTTGAGGAAAGGCTAGAGAAATATTTGCCATGCTTGTGGTGGTATTGTGGGGACCCAGCTTTCCCTTCAGTGGGCTCTCGATCTGTGAACTGACATAGGTCTAGTAACTGGAAATCCAGCTGTCCATCATAATGTCTAACATCAGCATTTTATGTTTATCAGTTTTCAGTTCCTTCTGCTTATATAAATGAAGCAAAACCCTAGTGCAATGGCTTTCAAACTTTAGCAAGCAATCCAATCACTTAAAGGGCTAGTTCAAATATAGATTGTTGGGCCACATCACCAGAATTTCTGCACTGGTAGATCTGGAGTGGGGCTTGAGAATTTTCATTTCAAACAAGTTTCTGGGTGATACTAAGCTGCTTAATTTATAGTCTTACACTGTACTACAAGAAGTGGTGTCCTACATTTCAACAACCATTGCTTCAGGTGGTTGTCTAAGTTTCCTTTGGAAAACCATCATCAATTAGCTGTAATCTAGTTTACTTTGCCAAGTCATCTTGATTGCCTTTCTGGCCTTACTGCTTACTGTGGTGATTATATCCACCTGGCTTCTGCCTTTCCAGAATTTCAGTATCTCTGCTGATATTAAGAAGCACAGTGCTATGCCAGGATCTTACATGGTCAACTTTTGCCTGAAGAAGGCAGCCAACAGTGGGTTTCTCAGTGATGCTGGCACCCCTATCAGCGGTGCATTTCTTAGTGAAGGGAGTGTCCCCTGGGCCCGTCTGGAGAATGTACTCAAGTAGTGGGATTGCATGTCTTTCTTTATTCTAAAATTCTCTTTTTTTCGTGAGACTTCTAGCCCTTCCTCATTACTCTGCCAAGTACGTTCTAACAATTCTACCTCGATTTAGCCGTTGTGAATCCAGGCTTTAAAGTGTAATCCCAGCTAACTGTTAGGCCTGGTAGACATTACATTTTATTAGGACATAACTAAGGTTTGCTAGACATTAAATTCCAAGTTATGAGCAAGTTGTCCATTTCAACATATTCTCTCCTGTTTAGTCTTATATTCACTCTCCTGGTCTAACACCTTCAAGATCTACTCCCGTGGATGCTTCTCTGGTCTTGCTGGATGTATTCATGATCTGCTCTTACCACCTGCCTTAGAGCCATTGATGGCTTTCAAAGAATGCCTTAAAATGACTATTAGCTGTCCTGAACCTGTCAAGGATTTCAGTGCCTCATAAGTAGTCAACCACCATAAACATTCTGTAATTATCCCACTGTCATATAATCAATTGCAGTGGCCACTTGATATCCCAAGACTCCCTGTAAACCCCCACCTTATCCCAGTCAACCACAAGTGAGGATATTAGTAATTCTGATGCCATAGCCTGTCATCCATTATTCCTACCCCACGTTTATTCCCGTTATCTCAGGCCAGGTTTCTCAAAGACAGTCTGAGGGGACAGCTTTTGTGCTAATGTTTTACTGCGGTACAGTCACAGGGAAGCAAGACTAATGGGGAAAAGGGAAGAGAGGCAAAGAAGGAAGGAGAGATACCACAAGGAGGAGGATTGCCAAGCTGGCCATGGCTTCAGAAAAAGCACTGGTTGCCCAGTCGTGTAGGACATTTGCCAAGAGGCCAAATAAAATGACCGCATTTCAGAACACTCCATTAAGGGAAGGAATGAGAGACAAATATTTGCGGACTCCTTTCTGTCTTTTGCCTTTTACTGCTGAAATCTTCCTGCTCAGGGTGTTAACTTTCCCACCTTTCCAGCTGTGTTACTCAGCCTTCCCCAGCTGCCCTGGGGAAGACGGGTGCCGTCTGACACCCGTCAGACATGGTGATCTCTCCTTGTCGGAAAGAGCTGCCTGGAAACTCCCCAGTCAGTGGTGGTGGCAGTGGCCACAGCGGTTCGGATGTAAAACTGGATCAGGTGTGATCCACTGCTGGACTGTCCTGGCTGGGATGCGAGGGAGGTGGCCGTGGCAGTGGTGGTGTTGGTGGGTCCAGCTCAGCCAGTTAGTGCATTTGTCAGGCCATTTAAACATATATCAAAGGCCTATTGAGAAGTGGCTTTAATAATGAAACTAGAAATTAAAAAAAAAATATATATATATATATACACACAGATATTTATAGATAAATTCCTTTACTTTATGAACTTTACAAAATATTTTGTAAAGCATACATATAAATAGATAATATTAACATAATTTACTAAAATTCAGTGAGAAATACAAATATGGGGTAAGCAGAGAGCACAGAAAGGGGGGATTAGCTCAATTTTGGGGCCCGGCCAGGGATAATTTCTTAGAGGCAGGACCACCTTAATCAGTATGCAACCAGTAGTTTACGGCCCCATACTCAGAAGTGTCTGTGCTAGGGGTTTAATGCTTTGTGGCCCCTGTTTGTAATCCTCAATAGTTTTTTTTTTTTTTTTAAGTTTATTTATTTAGAGAGAGAAGGAGAGAAAGAATCCCACACAGTCTCTGCGCTCAATCTTATGAACCATGAGATCTTGGCCTGAGCTGGAATCAAGAGCTGAACGCTTAACTGGCTGAGCCATCCAGGAGTCCCTGAAATTCTTAACAGTTTTAAAGTGAAGTCCAATGGGACACCAAAGCATGTGCTGGGGACTTAGAGCCTCACTAAGCAGTCCTACCTCCCACTGCTTCCCTGTCTCCTCCGGAGGGCTTCCCAGCAGCCCATTCTCAGCCAGCTAACGCCATGAAGCAGCAGTGAACTGGGCAGGGGAGGCCCACATACCTCCATCACCCTTCACTCCCAGCAGACACAAGGGCACAGGAGCAAGGAAGGTCAAGGTCGGGCTTGGGCCCTGCAGTGTCTTGGGGTGGGGCAAGGTGGCACTTGTCCCCACCCTGCTGTTGCAGTTCCACAGGCATGTTTGGCAGGGAACTTGGTGGGAGCCTCTCTCCCACCCTCAACGGAGGTACCAAGTGTGTCCCTGTGCAGAGCATACAGTCCTCTCTGTCGGGCTGCCCTGCTGTGTGGCGGGCAGATTGGCTTCACCCGCATTCTCATTTTGCAGTGGGCCCAGAAAATTATTGATCAGTCCTGCCTGGAGGTGATTATGCTGGAACTGACTCTTGAAGGATCATTAGAAATTTTCATGATGAAAAGGGAAGCATAGGGAGCTGAAAGGATCTCCTGGGGAGAGGGAAAATATGAACAGATGGCAGCATAAAATTACACCATATATACAGAAAATGCTTTTGTATGTGTGTCTTGGATAACTTGGCAGATTCCATTTCCTGAGATGAGAAAGAGAAGGTATGGGTAGGTCAGGGGAGAGTTCCCTTTTGGTCACGATAGTTCGATATTTCAATTAGACATTCATTTGGAGATAGCAAGTTGATGGAGCCTGTAGTGTCAGGCAGAAGACAGAGCCGGATATAGGTTTGGGAATCTTTGCCATAAGTGGCTTAAAGCTGTGGGATCAGGTGGGGTTGCCCAGGTGGAGGGTAGATAGAGCAGAGAAGGGGAACAAGGATACCCTCATTTAAAAAGAAGTTTTTTAATGTTTATTATTTTTGAGAGAGGCAGAGCACGAGTGGGGGAGGGGCAGAGAGTGAGACACAGAACCTGAAGCAGGCTCTAGGCTCCGAGCCCGAAGCAGAGCTTGAACTCATGAACCATGAGGTCATGACCTGAGCCAAAGTCAGACACTTGACCAACTGAGCCACCCAGGTGCCCTAGAATACCCTCATTTTAGATGATGAGCAGGGAAGGAGAGGAGGAGCCTCCAGTGCAGATTGAGGAAACTACTCAAGTATCATGGAAGAAAAAGTAAAAGTGTTTTAAGAACGGGGTCTACACATAGTTTGAGGAGTTATAAGTAAATATGGGCAGTTCGTGATACTTCATATAAAAATGTAGATTTTTTTCAGCCTCTCTTGAATAATCAACAGATCTGACAACAGTTGGGCCCACATTCTGCATGGTAAAAACCCCTTGTAGGCACACAGAGCATGGTGCCCATCAGGTGGCATGCACTCTCTAGTTTCCCATTCTCCCTTGCTCCCTCTCCTTTCTGATTATTAGGCTTGTCAGTCCTCATTTATCATCATGCTTACATTGTTGAATATCCTGCAAGACAACTGTTTCTCTGTGCATAAGTCTCTCCATCAAAGTCAGGAAGACAAAGGACAGCCCAAAAGAGTTATGTGTTTAAAAGCAAAATTGGAGAGAGAATATTTCTTTATGGAAGTAATGAATAATCGATGTGTTTAATAAGGAAGCAAAGCCTCTTCAAAAGAAGCAGCTCTGCCTGTTTCACTTGATTATAATCCATTACCTCCTTGGCTTCTGTAGGCTTTTAAGTTGACCCTCCTCTGAATTCATTTTCAAATTCTGCTCCCAGAACAAATACTAGTCAAATGTTTTCATCATGTTATTTTTCCTATTCAATTAACCTTAGTGAGTCCTGACTGTTGGTGTCCATATTTTGTTTTTCTTTTTTTAAGGTTTATTCATTTTTGAGAGACAGAGCCTGAGCAGGGGAGAGGCAGAGAGATAGAGGGAGACACAGAATCTGAGGCAGACTCCAGGCTCCACACTGTCAGCACAGAGTCCGATGCGGAGCCTGAACTCGTGAACCCTGTGACCATGACCCGAGCTGAAGTTGGATGCACAACCGACTGAGCCACTCTGGTGCCCCAGTGTCCATATTTTCTGAACACAGAATATATGAAGTGATTTAGGATGTTTTTCAAATCTAAATTCACACTTTGGAGAATTTGTCCACTGTCCACCGCTGCAGCCCAGTGGTACCAGTGACAAGGCCTGACATCACCAGTCCAAGTCAAAGTCTACCCAAAAGTCCATTTTCTAATCATTGCACATTCAGGAGACCATCCTGGGGAAAAGACAGTGTCTGTATAGCAGGAGTAGTTCACTCCAGTCCCTTGAGAGGCCCTGCCACTAGGTAACTACAAGCAGCCTCACTGACAGGGTCTGAGCTGAACCTCCTCACCACCTCTTCCCTTCCTTCAATTCCTCACCTTGCCACCGTGCCCTAGCCCACCCTCTCCTGGACAGGGAGGTCCTATTCCTGGGCACTAATCATATTAAGGCCTAACAGTATTGTAAATTAGAAACGGCATCTCCCAGGAGAAGGGGAAACTAGTCTCTTTAGTCAAGGCTTTTCTTGCAAATTCAAAGCAGTGCAATCCCACGGTTAAAAGCTTTACCTCTGGGCCAAACTGCTTACAATCAAATCCCATTTTTGCCATTTACTTTTTTTATGTTTATTTTATTTTTGAGAGAAAGTGCACGCACACAAGAGTGGAGGAGAGAGGGGTGCCTGGGTGGCTCAGTCGGTTAAGGGTCCGACTTTCGCTTAGGTCATGATCTCGCGGTTCGTGGGTTCGAGCCCCGCGTCGGGCTCTGTGCTGACTGCCAGCTCAGAGCCTGGAGCCTGGTTCAGTCTGTGACTCCCTCTCTCTCTGACCCTTCCCTGCTCACGTTGTCTCTCTCTCTNCTGACCCTCCCCTGCTCACGCTGTCTCTCTCTCTCCCTCTCTCTCCTAGAAATAAATAAAAATATTAAAAAAAAAAAAAAAGAGTGGAGGAGAGAATTCAAAGTGGGCTCTGAGTTGACAGCAGAGAGCCTGATGCAGAGCTCAAACTCAGACCGTGAGATTATGACCTGAGCTGAAGCTGGACTCTTAAAAGACTGAGTCACCCAGGCACCATGCCATTTACTTTTTACTGCCATCTATAAAATGGGAATAATAGTACACTTTGTACTATTATTGTAATGATTGTATGAATTAACATGTAAAGTTATTGATTAATAGGGGTTGGCAGATACTAAATGCTCAAATTTTCACTGCTATACTATATCATTATCTTATGGCATAATACTACATATTCTCTCCATTTTGTTGCGTAACCACTGGGCTGATCAGTTTCTTTCTCTTTGGAGTACAATTCCAATGTTTTTACAAGATTTTCTAACTTATGGACAATTCTCTATACCCATCCTTTCCTACTTACAGCGATATGGGGAAATTTCTAATTTATAGTCACATAGAAAAAAGACAAGATCTATATTCACATATAGAGATTACATATTTATAATATCCAGAAATGAATAGAGGAAGGAAATTACTCATGTATGTCAAAGCCCTTCACTTGCTTCCAGTCACATTTGTCTTAATACTGCCAAATCATTCCTCGGTTGGTTCTTTTTTTCTGAATCCTTTGACATTTATGCATCGAATAAGTGGTCATTTTGCATTGTTCTTTGTGCTGGTTTGTGATTTTTTACATCTGGTTTCTTATTTCCATTTTGCTTTTCATGGTGAGATCACAGCTTGCTTTGAACACAGTATGAATTTCAGAGGGCCTAAACAATATCTGAGGTATGTTTCACATTTATTCCCCCAGGGTCTCTTCTGTCTCCAGTTGCTATTTCAGTGCAACTGAATGTGTTTGTGTAATTTACTTTAATGTCTTGAACTTCCTTTTCTATTTTTGAACTTTTCAGTCTGAGATCATTTAAGACTTACAAAACAGTTGCAAAAATAACATAAAGAATTCCTGTATTCCCTCCATTCAGCTTGCCCAATGTTAACATCTTATATAACTGCAACCCAATGATCAGAAATAGGAAGTTAATATCCATATAGTACGATTCGTTAATCTCAAGTTTATTAAAATGTTATCAATGGTCCCATTAATGATCTTTTTCTGGACCAGATTCCAATCCAGGATCCCACATTGTATTTAGTCTTGGTCTCCCTCAGTCTGGGAAGTTTCCTTAGCCTTTGTCTTCCACTGGGTATGGAGAGATCTTACCACTGTCGAAGGAGACTCATCAGAATTTAGGAGCAGTGTAGCCAGCTCCATTGCAGTCTTCCCACATAGCCCCATGTTAGCTTACAGGATCCCATCCTTTTCCAACCAAAGCCCGTACTTTAATAGTAGATACTCTGTAAGTCTGGGAATTCAACTTGTGTTCGAATTCAGTTAGTCATAGGATGAAATTCTGCTTTTGCTTTTCAGTAATTTCATTCCTGCAGCTATAGGAGATAAGCGTCCTTCAAGGCATATATAGCAGATTTCGGGCCATTTATGTGGTGCCTGAACTGGGAATTTGAATCCACAAGCTCATCCTTTTTTCCCCACTGCTTTGTTTAGCAACTTTAGGAGCAACCAGCAAATCTCATTATATTTGTTAGATTTCCAAAAATGTTTGAAAGTATCATATACACCTATCATCCAGCTACTTCTTATAAGTGGTTGATTAGAATTATTCAATGCAAATATATTATATCTCTGTTACCAGATCATGCCATGGACTATCAGTGTTTCCCTTTACTACTTGACATGGAGCCATTAGTATTTTTAAATCTAATCAGACTAGAGAACCAATTCCAGACAGTCAAGAATAAAATCAGAAAACTCATCTTTAAAATTCTGTTCCTCTAAAACCATTCTCAGTACAAAAATACCTGTATTAGTCAGGTTCTGCAGAGAAACAGAAGCAATAGTGTGTGTGTGTGTGTGTGTGTGTGTGTTTGTGTGTGTGTGTGTGTGTGTGTGTGTGTGTATGTGTGTAAAATTGGCTTATGCAGTTATGGAGGGTGAGGACTCCAGACCTAGGAGAGCCAATGGTATAGTTCCAGTCTAAGTAGGAGCCTAAAGGCAGGAGAAGGCTGATGTCCCAGTTTGAAGACAGTATGGCAGAGAGAAAGAATTCTTTCTCATTAAGCCAGTTTATTCTACTCAGGCCTTCTACAGATTGGTTGAGGCCCACTCACATTGGGGAGGATAATTTGGTTTACTCAGTCTACCAATTAAAGTGTTAATTTCATACAGAAACACCCTCCCAAATATACCCTAAATAATGTTTAGCCAAATACCTGGGCACCTCATGGCCCACTCAAGTTGACTTATAAAATTAACTATTACACCTTCTCACCACATCAAATCAAGAGGAACACAATACCATTTTGGCTTATTACTGGTGATGTTAACTTGGATCACTTGGATAAGGCAGAGTGGTCTAAGTTTCTCCAACACAACCTTACCATTTCCCTCTTTATATCTGATTAAGTATCTTGTGGGGAGATATTTGAGACTATGTAAATATTCTGTTTTTCATCATACTTTTCACCTGCTAATTTTAGCATCTATTAATTATCCATGACTGAGATAATTATTAGTATAATGTCACCAACTGATTGTATTTCCATTGCTCCTTCTACATTTATTAGTTGGAATGCTCTCCTATTCATTCATTCATTCATTCATTCATCCAATTATTTATATCAGTAAGGACTCAAATAGATGTATTTTATATTCTGGGTTATAATCCGTTACTCTAATTATTTAGTTTGTTTCTCAACTTGTCCTAGATTTGGGTATTAGGCACCTCTCTTTAAATCATATTTAAATAGCTTTTCTCTATGAATTTTCATGTTCAGGTATGTAAGATTAGCATAAATAAAATTTCTCTATAATTATAGCATTGTGAATTTCTTTGCATGGAAATCTCTTAAGAACTTTTACTCTTAAAAACATTTAATTAAAGATTCTACACCAGATGATGGGAACTTAATAGCCACCCCAGATAAAAACAAAACAACAATAGCAGCCACCATGACCATCAATTTATTTTGCTCTCCTAGATTAATAACCATTTGTGGGAATTATGTTACAATATTAGAAAGACATTCTCATCAGCTAGAGACACTATTTCAAGTAAAATGTGAAGAAACATGAAAACATTGACATTTTAAAGTGACTGCTATGGATTTTATTTTATGAATAATAAATATATAGCATTTAGTGCTCTTATACTATGTATAACTCATTCATTTTTACCACAAAATCTTTATAGTTGAGAGTCCTAATATGTCATCTGTATTCATTGATTTCTTTGACTGCAGGTCACAGAAACCAATTCTACCTATCTCATCCCAAAATGAATTTATTGAAAAGATATGGAATAACTCTTAGGACTGGGGGAAAAAACTAAGAAATCTAGCTCAAAAAAGACAGGTATTAGAGAGGCTGCAGAAATCTATAAAGAAGGAACTAATGAATAGACCCTTTGAAAAGCCTCTGCCTCCATGAAGATAATCTTTGTGTGATTGCACTTGAGCTCCAAATATCAAAGACAGAGCAGGTAATGCACCTTGATTGACAGTTCCAAAAAGATTGGGTCTACTTGGGGGGCGATAGTGTCTTGTTTGGGTTCCCCCAGAGTCTGACTCTGAGACAAGGATCCAAGAACAAGTGGTTTATTTGGGAGCTGATCCAAGGGAGGTTTATTTGACACTGGAGAAGAGAGACAGGGAAGTGAAAAAGCCAATAAAAGATGTGTTACCAAGGCAGCTCCCACTCTGGGAACCTGGACTTTGATCCTATAGGGAGACAGTTTAGAACACACATCAGAATTATCTCAACTGAGAGATGATGAAGGTGGATATTTTCCAACCGTATAACATTTGTTGGGGCTTCTGGGACATTAACAATAACTGGCTTATCTTGTGTATGAATTGAATATGCTATTACAACTAGAAAATAAGTTCTCTGGCAAGGAGTCCTAGGAGTTTGCAGTGAGCAGCTTTCTGTGAGTAGAAGTGAGTGCTGGGAAGACATGGTCAGGGAAAGACATGCTTATACAGTGGTTCCTTAAGCGAAATTATTACTAGAAGATGGAGGCTGGAGGCTAAGCAGGTAAAAATGGTAGATACTCATTTCACCATGAACGCTACCCTCTCATTTTACTGAAATGGTTGTTTGCAGGTCAAATTACTATACATGTTGTATCATTTAGGATGCTTTCAGCTATACTAACAGCGTATCAGGCACCACAAGCTATATTATGTGGTGGCAACAACACAAACTCCACCAGTGGCTGAAGACAACAGACGTTTACTTCTCACTCATGCTCAAGCGATTGAGAGTCCAGGCAGTTCTCCTGCTTTTAGGAAACTGCTTTTAGGCATTGGCTCATTACTCCAGGCTGCTTGGATCTTAGGCACTTCCACTGGAGGGAGTGTATATGCTCCCCTGATGACCACTGCAAGGAAGAGCAGCAGGGAGTCAAACAATTGACATGGTCCACAATGCTTCCAGTCTCATTTCATTTCAAGTCACAGGGCCATGCTTTGGTGACAGAGAAGTGCTGTGTTCTGTGTGGCCAGAAGTAGAAAAGAACAGGATATTGGCAACCAGAGGTAATAAGTTCTCTCAAGGGCTTATTTTTAATTCAGTAGAAAATCTGGAGGTACCTCATCCCAGGGTTGTTTTAATAGCTCAACAGTTATTGAAGATGTAAGTGCTCCCTGTCTTTCCAATCTGGCATCCCTGACTTGTCAGGGACGTCTTTTTGTCGCAAGATGACTACTGCAGCTCCGAATATCATATCCCCTCATGCCAATATCCAAAAGCAGGAAGAAAAGGGTGGGTTCTCCTTGCCTCTTTTTATCAGGAGGAGTAAGTCCTCTCTTTCTCTCTCAATTCCCACTCTGATTTCTTAATCAGAGAAGAAAACTGTTCTTCACATTAGACTTCCCATTATTTCTCACTTCTCAGAACTGGGTTCCAAGGCTCCCCCTAGCTGCAGGGGAGGATGACAAAGTCAGCATCTGACATTTTCAACCTCTCTGATGAGAAGCAGGCTCTGCCAGCTTAGAAAAAGGGGTAGGAAAATAGTTGTTGGGTTCAAAGTCAACATGCATGACAATAGCATTCTCAAAGTCCAAGGATAGAAGTATCAAATATTTGTCCCGGATCACCATGCTGTAGAAACACAACCTCCTGAATTTCCCTCTGGTGGGGCTCTGAATCACAATCGCTGATGGCATAGTTGCATTCAATCACAGAGAAGAAAATTGAGTATTTCCTGAGATCTAATATCAAGCAACCTCCTGAGAACAGGTCTGTTTGGCTGATAAGATGAGAAATGATGGCTCTTGCTTGATAACTCAGAGTAATTTAAAATGTTTCCATTATACAGAGTTTTTCAGACTTCCCAATCAAAACTGTAGACTACAAATGAGTAGAAAACTAGGGCTTGATTGTGAAAAATTTTCTCTCCTGAAAGACAAACTACCACTTGGCTTATTTTTCAAAGAATCAACCACTCAGACTCTAGGCAGAAAAACAAATACCACTAAATCACTTGTTACTGTGTATTTCAGAATCATACACATTATTCAGGACTTTAATGACAATTAAACAATAGAAGAGATGGTAGCGGAGTCTCCAATGACAACTGTCTAACAGCTTCCAATTAAATTGCTTATGACAACAGACCAAAAAAAAAAAAAAAAAAAGAAAAAAGAGGAATGCAATACAATCAAAGGCTGAAACTTAAAAACGATTATAATAAACTGCAAAGAAATGTATTAAGTCTAAAGCAAATGGAACTGGGCTGAGGAAAAAAAAAATCAGTATTTTTTTCTGGAAATAATGTTCTCCCAAACCTGCCCCCAGATTGTTTCAGAGATCTCAATCCCACTGCAACCCTCACCCCCTGAGAAATACAGCACAGGAAGTGTGAAGGCTACAGTTTCTATAATGCAGTGCACTAGCCTCATTTCACAAACCAAGCACTGTGAGAAGGGAGTTGGGTAGAAAGAACTCTGGCATCAGTGCATTCTTGGGATTGTACAATTCCCCAAGTTCCCCTCATCTGGTGTCACAAACTGGGTAGGGTCAAAGACAATAAACACCTTGTGAGGTCAAAAGGGTTTTGGGGGAAAACCTCAACTTGTTGGAAGCTCCCATTTTCTCGCCTCAGCACCTTGTAATGACTAACCCCATCTCTAGAGTGCTATGAACATTGCTTGTTTTATGTGCATAGTATGTAATAACTAACATTTACTGAATATCTACTATGTGCTATGCACTATTTTAAACACTCTTCATGGGTCAGCAAGTAATCTTTGCAATAACCCCATGAAGAAGGTGATATCATTACTTATTCTCATTTTACAGAGAAACTAAAGCATAGGAAAGTTAAAAATCTTTTTTGTAAGTTTTTAAAAAATGTTTTATTTATTTTTGAGAGAGCGGAAGCAGAGGAGAGGCAGAGAGAGGGAGACAGAGGATCTAAAGTGGGCTCTGCTCTGACAGCAGTGAGCCTGATGTGGAGCTTAAACTCACCAACTGTGAGATCATGACCTGAGCCAAAGTTGGACACTCAACCCACTGAGATGCCCAGGTGCCCTGGGAAGTTAAGAATTTTGTTCAAATTTTTAGTCAGTAAATAACTGGGATTTGAACCTAGAAGATTTGGCTCCCAGTTCCATACTCTTAATTACATTTCTATACTGTCTTTGAAATACACATACTGAAATAGAAGTTGTTTGTATTGATGTGTGTATTTACATAGATATAAACATATATATGCTTACACATGTTTGTCAGCTGATCAAGATGATGACAACATCATTAGCTAGTAAGTTGGTGCTGATATGGCGCATGGCAGGGGAGGGGATATATTAATATAAGTAAAATTTGTATTTCAAGCCAGGGGCCCTAAAATACAGAGAAAATAGGTGAGGAAGCCCAAGTTGAGAGAAAAATGGACACTCACACTGGGTAAAATACTGCTACTGTAGCCAGGCTCCTGGCCATGCCATGTTATCAGACTATAGTTAGATAATGGCAGGGCAACTTAAGCTAAATAAAAAAGAAATAGTTTTCATGGACTGCTTCTTACTCAGAATTCTATAAGGGGCATCCTTACATGTCATCTGCAAAGAAGTGTAGGAAAACTGCTCTGGCTTGTCCTATTAGCTGCATGTTCTCTATCTCTCAGTGCAAACCAAGACCCAAGGTGATAGGTAATAGGACTTCTCCCACCCCTCCTTTTCTCCTTTCTGCTCATTGTGAGTAAATAAGTAGCATGGGGTGGAAGAGAGACAAATAAACGTCCTTTCAATTATCCCTGCCTTTATGTTTGTTGTTAGGTTTAAGTTACGTTGAAGATAACGATGACAAAAAAGTGTAAGCTCAAATGTATTTTAAAACTCTGGAAAGATAGAAATTGGTTATATAAAACTTCTAAGTTTATTTTTTAAATGAGGCAAAAAATGCAACAAGTTACAAAACAAAATCAAAGTATGAAAAATAATCACAGAAAAATAAGATTGCAGAGATCAGTCTTGAGTAGTTCAATACTCATAATTGTGAGTGACTCTGTCTGGGTTAAAGTCTATGAGTGATGTATACATGAGCTATCTAAAGTGAAATGGCTTAGAAAGACTGAAAAATAAAGGAATAAAAATTGTATCCCAGGCAAACAGTTGTTAAGGGCATGTTCTCTCATTTTCATCTGGCCTGACAAAAAACTCCAAGGACAGCCTGGGGTCATCAACTTGGATGGAAAAACAATTTCACCCTTATTTTCACTAATCTCTAATAGAAATACGATATTTCTTTCAATCACTGTAAACATCAAACCATAGTAACTAAAAGTAATTCTGGGGGTGCCTGGGTGCCTCAGTTGATTAGCGTCCAACTCTTGATATCAGCTCAGGTGATGATCTCATGGGTTAGTGACTTTGAATCCCCCAGTCCCACCCCACACTGATAGTGTGGAACTGGCTTGGAATTCTCTCTCTCTCCCTTTGTCTCTGTCCCTCCCCTGCTTGTCCTCTCTTTCTCTTTCTCTCAAAATAAATACATAACTTTAAAAAAATGGTAATTCTGAATTCTTTTAATACCGCCAGTCCTTTCTTCTATGCTAAGAATCCTGAGGGGTATAGTAGACAAAAAAAAACAAGCAAACAAATGAACAAAAAAGAAACAAACAAAATATACTTTCTCATAGCAACAGCGATAAAATAGAAAATAAAAGGAGAAAAGTGATTCAATTCTGAATAGCTGCTAAAAATATAAAATATTTATCCAACTAGCTGTGTAAGAAAGTTAAAATATTTTATTGAAAGACATACGTGATCTGATTAGCTATTGAAGGGAAGATTTGCTTTCGTGGAACTGTCAGTCTCCTTTCCTAACACATAAACCAAAAATATAATGTAATCTCAATCACATAACAATGGATTAAAAAACCAGAAAAAATTAAAGTTGCAGAATGATCTTAAGGAAGGATCTATGTATAGAAGATTTGTTTTAAATAAAGAAGAGTGATGAAGAGGCTTAAATCTATGTTGAAAGTATGAATTATTTAATAAATTCTTGACCAATTGACTAACTTTTGGGGGAGGGGGTGGAGAGCAGAAGAGCAGGTAGCTTCTTAGTTCACATTTAAATCTAAATAAATTCCAGATGAATTAAAGATGTAAATATAAAAATTAAAACCATAAAGACTGCAGAAAATGTTGATGAATATTTATATAGATTTAAGGTAGAGAAGTCCCTATTCAGACAGACACCAAAGGTAGAAATAGCAAGGTACAATAAATAAATTTAATGTCATGAAAATTTAAATCTTTAGGACATTAAAAACACTTTAAAAATATAATAACAAATGATAAACTGAGAGAAAAAATTTTATAACATTTATGAAAGATAAAGGGTTAATACTATTAATACATAAAGAGCTCTTACATGCCACTGAAAACAAGGTAAATGAATACCCCAAGTGAGAACAAATGTAAAGGAAACAGCCATTAAATTGGTAACAACAAATAAATCTTCCAACTTATAATCAAAGACATTCAAAATGAAACAATGAGCTATTTTTTTAATTAATAATGTTGTCAGTGTAGCTCTGTATTTTGAAGATCATAGTAATACAAAGGAAAGAAGATTTTCATTTTTTTTACTGGTAGATTTATAAATTAGCCATTGTGGGGAGCAATTTTTAAAATTTGTACAAAGCTATTAATTATAAGAAAAAATACTAAGTAAAAAAAGTCATTTATAAGATGATTTACATTGTAAGTACATTTTAATAGATGAATTTTATATGAAAAGTACACATAATTAAACATAGTATGTTTTACAATTAATACAAATTACTCTCTAATGAGAAAACCATTTCATAAGCAGTAGTTCTTCCAGTTATTATAAACCACTGTATTTAATGTTGTCTTCTCCCCATAAAAATTTAAATGTTACTCAGATTCCTTTAGAGTGTTACTGATTTAATCTGGCACTTAAATTTTTGTTTTAATTCATAGACCATAATGTAAGATATGTAAGGAGAGAATGATTTACTGCAATCTTATGAATACCTTCTATTTTCATACCACTAAACCTTTACTAAGAGAGCACAAAAAGAAATTAATAAAATTAAGGGAGGGTAACAAGAAGGAGAAAAGATGTGTTCCAAACTGAATACAGTAACGTTTTTATAAAACATATTGTTTAGAGAATTTAAGTGTTGGTGAACTAATTGAAATGTGTTTCCACGATGCTCAGCATCCCTCCTCATCAGGGAAATACAAATCAAAACCACACTGAGATACCACCTCATTCCATTCAGAGTAGCTAAAATGAGCAAATCAGAGAACTCTAGATGCTGGCGAGGATGTGGAGAAACGGGCACCCTCCTACACTGTTGGTGGGAATGTAAACTGGTACAGCCCCTCTGGAAAACAGTGTGGAGGTTCCTCAGGAAACTAACAATAGAACTCCCCTATGACCCAGCAATAGCACTGCTAGGAATTTACCCAAGGGATACAGAAATGCTGAGGCACAGGAGCACATGTACCCCAATGTTCATAGCAGCACTCTCCACAATAGCTAAAACATGGAAAGAGCCTAAGTGTCCTTCAACGGACGAATGGATCAAGAAGATGTGGTTTATCTATACCATGGAATACTACATGGCAATGAGAAACAATGAAATCTGGCCATGTGTAGCAACATGGATGGACCTTGAGGGTGTTATGCTGAGCGGAATAAGTCAGGCAGAGAAGGACAAATATCATATGTTTGCACGTATAGGAGGATTAGGAGGAACTTGACGGAGGAACAAGGGGGAGAAGAAGGGGGTAAATGGTGGGGGAAAGGGAGAGAGGCAAACCATGAGAGACTCTTGAATGCTGACAAAAACTGAGGACTGATGGATGTGGGGGGGAGGAGGGATGGGCATGGAGGAGGACACTTGGGATGAGCACTGAGTGTTATGTGGAAACTAATTTTATAATAAACTATTTGTAAAAAAAATAAAAATAAAAAAATAAAAAAAGATCAAAAAAAGTAAAAACTTACAAAAAAAAAGAAATGTGTTTCCAATATTATGCACAATATAGTGTGGTATAATTATGTGCAATGTGGAAAGACAATTATCTCTTTTTTTTTCCAGCTTGAAAGAGTATGACTTCTCATTTTGTCTGTTCTATTCCATTTCTCTTATGTTGGTATTCCACCTCATGTCTTCATCAAGAATATAATTCTAGGTCAAGTTAACCTGAGTGAATTGGGGATTTTCAATGTTCTGATCTATTATCTCCCTTTACAAGATAAAGGAATGAAAGCAAGCATTAAGTTAGTTTATGTGCTGCACATACCATTTGAAAATAGCAAATTGAGTCTGTATGAAGCAGTACCGCTGGCTGCAAATATGTTCTGGTCCCAGTGTTGCTAATTGTTGGTTTACCAAGAAATACATGAGCTGGTGTGTCAGTGAAAAAGAAACCCCCATTTCTGTAACTTAAAAGGAAGCAGGTCAATGGAAAGTAAGCTCCTGTTTTTCATGTGGGAATCCCTGGGGACACAGCCTTTGATGGTTAATTTTATGTGTAAACTTTCTTGGAACATGGGATGCCCAGATATCCAGTTAAGCATTATTTCTGGGTTTCTATGAGGGTGTTTCTGGAATAAATTAACATTGGGATTGGTGGGCTGAGTAAAGCAGATGGCCCTCCCCAGTGTGAGTGGGCCTCATCCAATCTGTTGAGGGCCTGCATGAGACAAAAAGGTAGAGGAAAGCTGAATTAGTTCTGCCTGTTTATCTGGACATTAATCTTCTTTTGCCCTCAGCTCCCTAGCATTCAGGTTTTCAGACCCAGACAGGAGCCCACACCATCAGCTGTTCAACTCTTAGGATTTCAAACTACACCACTGGCCTTGCTGGGGCTCCAGCGTGAACCGAAGAAGTGGAATTTCTCCACCCCATAATCATGTGAGCCAATACCTTAAAATAAATCTCTTTCTATATATCCACTACTGGTTCTGTTTCTCCAGAGAATTCTGGCTAATATGTGGGACAATGAGAAACCTCCCCAATGTCCAATAACTGACTTGAGGAAAAACATGGGAGAACAGAACCCAGTCAAAGAACTGAAAATCACCTGCTCATTTAGCAAATGCTCTGAGATCAGATTTCCTTTCCCAGCTTCCACTAAATCAGAAACTAAAGTGGAAACTCACAACCATCTGAGCCATGATCCAAAAGGAGGCATCTTCTTACTAGCAGCCATTCTATGTAAAAATCTCCTCTGAAACTGGGTCTACCCACCAACTAAGAAACTTAGGTGATTAAATTGCTTATAGAGCTGTTAAATACTGATGCATCATCCATAATTTCCCAGAAAGAGAAACTGAGATGCCTATTAGTTCACAAATCCCAAACCATCAAAATGCTAGTAACTGTGTTCATTGGGTTAACCCAGGCAAAACAGAAGTTGTTGCCTGGGTTGGGGAACCCAAAGAGAAAGATGTAGGAATAGAAATGAGGGTTGCTCTTAGGACCCAGGTGAGCTAGACTGTCAGTTTCTTAGACTTATAGCTGATAGGTCACGCATAGCTGTGCCTGCTGTGAGTTCAAAGGGGTCAATCCTCTAGAACGTTCAGACTGAATAGTTTGAGAACAGATAAATAGGCTGGTAGATCATCTGGGGCACATTTCTGAAAATAGATACTAAGTCCAATCAAGTTAGTATAGAATGGTATTAACTACCTATACCCCAGAGTGATATTAGATGTTAACAAGCTGTCTCAGTTATTATGGCTCATTCTCCTGGGTTTTCTGTCTACTTCCCCTTTCCACACCATCTGGAATTGGCCTGATTCAAGTATCTGAGGTTCAGACGACCTCACCCTGAGAACTTTGGTCACTCAGTGCTTCAGGGTCTTAACCTAAATATGAGAGAAGAAAGAACTCATATTGGTTCTCAGCATTGATTCTTCTCAATGGGTTTTCATTTGAGGGAATTTCTAGAATTCTTTTGAGTTTGCATGGGAAAATAAAAAAGTATTTAGACCCTTATGGAAAGATAGTGTCATTCTAAGCCAGGGATTTGGGGATGTGGGAAATAGGATTTAGGCTTTAACAAAACTTAAAAGCTCAAAGCAAAAAGTGATCTTAGTTTTTGAAGTAGAATCTCAGCCTAAGGGGCACGTGTGCTTCTAAAATTTCAAATCTGAGTAAAACCAATACTCCTTCTAAAAGTCTTCTTGTCTGTCTGGCTTAATTTGTCTTATGGTGCCCTTTGTCCAAAGGACAAAGGAAGAAGTGTTATTTTTTCAAAGAACGAACTTCTGAAATAGGTGACATTTTTCAAATTTCATCAAACATTTCTTTAAAAGTTCCTAATAACTGTTTTTAAGGCTTATGTGTTTTGAGAGAGAGAGTGAGTGAGTGAGAGCGGGGGAGGGGCAGAGAGAGAGAGGGAGAGAGAGAGAATCCCAAGCAGGCCTTGAGCTCACAAACTATGAGATCATGACCTCAGCTGAAATCAAGTCAGAGGTTTAACTGACTGAGCCACCCAGTCACCCCAGTTTCAAATAACTTTTAAAGAACTTTTCAGAGCCCTGAGTTAAACTAGTTACGTATGTGGATGATAATTTCTTGGTCTTATGGAGTACAAAAGCATGTTGGTAATTGCCCAGGCAATACAAAACAGAAAACTGGCAAATGGAAAACTCATTTCCTATGCAACTTTAATCATGCTGGCAACTTATTCAGCACATATTGTTAATTCATTAGTTAATAAATTTCAACCAAAAAAATCCCGTAATTATGTCCATTATGAAAAAAATTAATTGAAAAACGCCAAGGGCCTTTTTAAACCCCCTATTTAAAAGTTGAGCTTTAAGATGCCAGAAAGGGTTCACACTGAATACAGAAACTTGGAATAAAAAAATATTTACAGATGCTATTTAATTGATGTTATCACTAAATACATGGTTGGGAGTATAGTTTTTGCTGTTGACCTTGTCTCAACATAAGAACTAGAAAGAATTCTTTTCTTTTTTTAATTTTTTAAATGTTTTATTTATTTCTGAGAGAGAGAGACAGTGTGAGCAGGGGAGGGTCAGAGAGAGAGGGAGACACAGAATCCAAAGCAGTCTCCAGGCTCTGAGCTAGCTGTCAGCACAGAGCCCGACACAGGGCTCGAACCCATGAACCGCGAGATCATGACCTGAACCAAAGTTGGAAGCTTAACTGACTGAGACACCCAGGTGCCCCGAAAGAATTGTTTTCTAATTGCCACTAAAGTCTTAGTCTTATACCAGGATGATGCTTTAGTCTGGGCATTTTTTTTTTAAATCTTTTTTAATGTTTTCTTTATTTCTGAGAGAGGGGGACAGGGAGGGGGGGAGAGAGAGAGAGAGAGAGAAAGGAGAGAGAGACAGCATGACCAAGGGAGGGTCAGAGAGAGAGGGAGACACAGAATCCGAAGCAGGCTCCAGGCTCTGAGCTAGCTGTCAGCACAGAGCCCAACGCGGGGCTCAAACCCACAAACCGTGAGGTCATGACCTGAGCTGAAGTCAAAAGCTTAACCGACTGAGCCACCCAGGTGCCCTGTAGTCTGGGCATTCTTGAACAGAGTCTATGAATGGGCAGTGTTTGTGGGTTGAATTGTGTGAGCCCCAACCCTGCCCAAAACATATCTAGGGTCTTTACAGAGGTAACCAATGGTGTGTCCTAACCCAAAATGTTGGGTGTCCCTGTAAAAAGGGAAATTTGGACCTAGAGATAGATGGGGATAGAGGAGAAACAATGTGAACAGGCACTGAGCGAAGACGGCCATCTGCAAGCCACGGGGAGATCCCTCCCCTCACCGCCCTCAGGAGGAACCCACCCTGCTGACGCGCTGATTTTGGATTTCTAGCTTCCAGAACTGTGAGACAATAAATTTCCATTGCTGAAGCCACTCAGCTTGTGGTACTTCCTTATGGCAGCCCTAGCAAACTACGCAGGCAGTGAGTGTGTGTCTTCAAGTTGTGTACAAGATTTTGTGTGTTTGTGAGTAGAAGGGCATGGTTTTCCTCTTTTTCCTCGCACTTCCTAGCATTGGACATAAAATGTCTAGGATGACGGAACGAGACAGGTTCTCTAAGAAAGTTTAATAATATTAAATAAATGGACAAAGGTGGCTCAGTGTACTATGCTGCAGATTCTGAATGCTTCAGACCATTGGAAAAGGAGTCCCTGTTCTCAGGTTCACATTGGAGAACTGAGTGTTATCAGACTCCTGACTGAGGAAGACAAGATACGCTCTGAAGAGATGCTCACATTCTGCTGAGAATTTTTGTCAGGCAAGACTTCTCACCACTGCCCCTGTGGGAATGGGGTTGGGCAAAATCCTCAATGAGAAACTTTGGGGCCATGGGCAGTGGACAAAGGGGGAAAAGTGAGCCCTGTAGCAGGGAAGGTACATGGCTTTTTCAGGATCAGGAGGGCTCTGCTCCAGAAATGAAGTATCCTATAAAGTTGCTGAGTGTACTATAGATAGGTTATGGAAGTATTTGAAAACAGTCCCTTCTAGGATCCAGGATAGTGCATGGTAACTTGAGCCAGTTGGGGTGGAAAGATGCATTGGGGGGACTTAGGGTCATTCTGTCTCTGATGGAAGGAATGTGGTGACAAAATGAAACTGCTGGATCTTTCCCTGAAGACAGCACATCTAGAAATCATTCAATCAACAAACCTCTAGAATTAATTGACAATGACTTGTTTGTTTGTTTGTTTGTTACTTTGAGGACTAGACATCTGAAACTTGGTGATACACTGTTGGCAACGGACTGTTTATCCTTTCCCACTCCCCCAGGCACACATTATACAAGCCCAGGGAAAAAAATCGTAACAATTTAAAGATCTTTCTCTTGGGTCCATTCTGATCAAGGATGAAATTTTGAGAGCTGTTTACCACTGCACGTGGTTCAGTTGTTTGAGATTAAAAAGTTTAGGCCTAGTCCCTTGTCACCCGCAGAGGCATCAGCAACCCAGGGTACTTAATAGATGGTACTCAACACTATTTGAACCCAACATTCAGTCTAATGAAAGGCCAGTTAGGACACCTTTGAGTTTATAAAGTTTATTTGAAGGTTGGATCAAGCCGGGGCTCAGAATGCTCTCCTGTTTATCTGGGAGCTGGGAGGGAGAGCATGTGCTATTTTCAGGACTTTTACCTACGTCCCAAAGTCAAGAAGAGTCCCCTCCACTGTCTCTAAGGGTGGGGACAGATGTACAGTGGGAGAATGATGCTTGAAGGTGAGGACCGGTAACTTCAGTGATTCGTCTCCTCAGGTATGTGGGGAAATTGTTTTTACCATTCCAAATTAAGGAGGAAGTGTGCCCCTTGTAAAGAACTTGATCTGGAGCCAGCAGTGTCTGGCTGGGGATTGTAAATGGTATACTGGAAGCAGAGTGACCTCTGATGTTTATAGATGTGACAGGGAGAGTGCTGTTGGTGGAGAGTGATGCCTAAGTTGTTGGTCATGAAGACTGGCTATGGGTCTAGAGACTGAATGGTGAAGGCGAAGTACATACGGAGAAACCTTAGTATCTTTTCACACACAAGTAAGGTCAGTGAGAGATACTGGCTTTGTGACGAATGAATGAGACGTTTCCAGACAAGCCTTCTTCTTTTCTCATTAGTGGAAAAACACATAAGAATACTTTGGAGAGGGGTGCCTGGGTAGCTCTGGTGGTTAAGCGTCTGACTGTTGATATCAGCTCAGGTCATGCTCTCACAGTTCATGAGATGGAGCCTTGTATCAGACTCTGTGCTGACAGCTCAGAGCCTGCTTGGGATTCTCTCTCTCTTTCTCTCTCTCTGCCTCTCCCAGGCACATGCTCTCTTTCTCTCACTCTCTCTCTCAAAAATAAATAAATATTTAATGTTTTTTTAAAAGAACACTTTGGAGGTGCCCACAGGATTTTCTGGGCAGTGTGAAAGTGTTCATCATTAGGAAGCTATTGCATCTTAAATGAAGACGTCTATGAATGCCCCTCCCCCTCCTCTCCTCCACCTCCCAGAATGCTCTGCCCAGAAACCTTCTAGACAGCATTTGGTGAAGATATGATTACCAGCACACAAAAAAAGAACATTCTAAAAGCACAGAATGAAAGAGTAAATTCTTTGTTTCCAAGGAATCCTGGGCAAGATAAAGTTGGGGTAGGAGAGATTTCTCTGCTGTCTCTAGGAGGTGACTATGTAGATGCATTAAGGGTTACGAACTAAAGTCCCACCCAGTCAGAAGTAAAATCTGAGGAAATGCATCGCTTTATATATTCTTTTGGATTCTGTGTCTGATGGGCTGACAGTAAGACAATTTAGATCTAGATTTTACTACCCACCCTTTCTGTAAGAAACAAATAATACTAGAGTTTCAGGAACATGTGTGACTTTTTTTTCTGGACAGAGGGAACACCGCTTAAAAGACTGGATATAATTTAGAACCATTACTTGAATTAGGGTTCTTGTATTTTTCCTTGCCAGCCTATTATAGCTGGGAAATGGAAAGGATGAAAGATGTGAAGAACATTACTGGATGTGAGCTTACTATGTGTCAAGTTCATGTACGCATAATACCTTATTAATTCTCACAAAACTCCAAGAGGTAGATATTATTACTTCTATTTTCTGAAGAAAGGACTTGAAATTCGACAAGTTTGAATTGTTTAATCAAGGTGAAGAGCTTGGATTCAAATTTAGTTCTGCCCTATTACAAAGCCTGTCCAAGTTCTATTCATTTTACCACACCATCTTTTTAGGATATATATGAGTGTGTGTGTGTGTGTGTGTGTGTGTGTGTGTGTGTGTGTGTGTGTAGAGTCCTCTTTTGAGTTGAATGGCACCACTTACATGGCCAGAGGCCTTTCTCTCTTAGGCAGCTTTAGGACAAAATGGTATGACTGAACTTCACCTCTATCTTGAAGGCTGATGTGAAACTTAAAGCTGGGATCATCTTGTTGAATTGCTTTTTTAACCATTAATATCAAGTGAGGCACTTTCCAAATGCATTATTCTTCTGAATGCACTCATATGTGGGACACTGAGTGAATTCAGTGGGAGACTAAAAAGGATTTGGGAGCTTTCAACAGAAATGTTGATTTATATGCACATTTTTTGCCAAGTGAGATTTGTAAAGTATAATATTTTATTCAATCCTTTCTTCTAGTCATGCAAAATATTCTGGAAACAACTTATTACATTAGAGAGCAAAGAAAGAGCTATGGAGGTGATAGTATTAGGTCTGTTGTGGGGGGGGTGAGTGGGGTTGGAGAGAATGAAATAACCTTTGGTGAAAATTGAAATCCAAATGGCTACAGATGATGGAGTTGATATTATGCCATTTAGCTTGTTTTGATGCCTGCACTTTTTAGAATCTCCCACAGTCAACAGTGGTAAACAAAACCTTTGAAAATGTTACATCTCAGAGGTTGTACCATCACAAGAATAAAATCTGAGTCTAACTGTTCTTGCCTCTGTTTGCTAAGGATATCAGAGTTTCATTTCCTTGTCGTTTAATGCTGTGCTTATGAACATATCTAAAATGTCGGTTCTCAGCAATTTTTCTTCTTAATGTCATCACTGATCACTCATATAGCTGGAGACATTGACATGCTTTTGGATTTGTAAGGATCTCTGAGTCTACTGTATCTTGCAAAGTTGTACACAGTCATAGCATGGTGCTGGGAATGCAGAAGGGAGCTTTTCTCGTTACTCATTTAATGCTTAACATGCTTTATTTAGGGGCTGAAAGAAAGATGGCAATAGATGATATCTGAGAGCTAAGAAATCCAGAAAATTTTCCTAGAAATTCTGAAACAAATTCATTAATTTCTTTTAATTTATAAATTGAGGACATGATTAATATTAATCTTCAAGGAGCTATGCAGTCCACTAACAAGGAACTATGAGGCAGGAAATTATTTTTGGTTCTGTGAGCCAGTGACGGAAGAATTATATATTTACTTATATTTTTCTCCATGTAGGCATACCTGCCCATTTCCCAGCACCCCTGCCAACTCTACCTCTAGTTTTGAGGGTAACATGTGGTTTCTCCTCAGAATCTGCCATATTTTTCTAGGATACGTACTGTGGTTGGCATTGGCTGCAGATGATACATGGAGCTCTTGTTACAGCACTTGAAGGACCCAGAAAGTTCCTGTTCCTTCAGTGCTTCCTAAATGTTGTCAGGTTAAATAGTTTTTTAGCATATGTTGTCCTTCTCTGGGTCTCCAGGCCTTTGTTACACTAGAAAGCATTATAACTTGCATGATTTCTTCTCGCTGCCCCATTAGAGCTGTAAAATATTTTTCTTAAGAGGGAGACAGTTGCTTAAATAAATGTAGAACACTTTTGAGACGGCCTTCTTATGTTTCTTCACCTGGAGTGAACCTAGTTCCATTCAGAAAAACCACAACTAAAAATGCAGGTTTTATATTCTCTCGTGTCTCAGGTTTATAAATGCTCATATGTTGCAAAGTCTCTTCTTCCAGAAGAGTTTAAATGATATTTAGGTGTGCCAATGTCACATTTTTAAAAGCATAGAAGATTCTTGGTTTTTAGTTTCTTATAGTAAACACTTAGGACTGTTCCAAGCTGAAGATGTTTGTTAATTTTCATTCAATGTTCCGTTCTTCCTCTTCTTAGGTTGTATTAAATCTTTCTCACCATTTCCAGAAAGAAACATAGGTGTAATTAATCTTACTCTTATTTTGTCTAAGTGTCTTTACTACGGAGCATGCTAGAAAAGTTTTTAGCTCTCTGCCTATCTGTATCCAGGTTCTCTATTGGTTATAATAGCATTCCTAATGCTGTGGTAAAGTTTTAGGGTTTTTTTATTAAAATTTTTTTAATGTTTATTCATCTTAGAGTCAGACCGAGAGAGAGAGAGAGAGAGAGAGAGAGAGAAAGGGGCAGGGGCAGAGAGAGAAGGAGACACAGAATCTGAAGCAGGCTCCAGGCTCCAAGAATCTTCAACACAGCGCCTGATACGGGGCTCGAACCCACTTACTGGGAGATCATGACCTGAGCTGAAGCCAGACCCTTACCAAGTGAACCCCCCAGGGGCCCCTAGTTTTAGTTTTAGAAGAAGGCCCACAAGAAGATTAAAAAGCATAGACAACATTGAAAAATAGTCCCTTTCCCAGAATGCTCTGCGCCGTGAAGAAGCGGCTCCGGGGAACCGACTGGGGGCATTTTGTGTAACAAGTGACAAGATGGCTGCGTCGGCGGAGTGACAGGAGGCCCTCCAGCGGGAGCCGGCGGCAGTGGTGGTATCGCCGCCCTAAACCGCCGCGGCCCCCTTTCCAGCCCGCGACGTAGCCGCGAAAGCGAGGTCGCAGCGGCCGCCCAGAAACAAGCGGGCCCAGCCTGGTAACTGCGAGACCCGGCTCGTCAGCTGCGGCCTGGCAGAAAGAAGCCTGACTGGGCGGCGGTCATCAGGTTCCCCTTGACCGTTTCTGGGGCCTGTAATGCCTTGAAAGAGCCAGCGCTGTCCCTTTCCTGCTGCCCTCCTCAGCGTCCTCTGTCCGCCCCTCAGAAGTGCTGGGGCTTGGCCCCAGCCTCCATCTTAGCCTCTCAGGATGGCGGGTAGCTGCGGCTCCAAGGCCGAAGTCATTGTCGGAGGGAAATATAAACGGCTATGGAAGATGGGGTCTGGCTCCTTCGGGGACGTTTACGTGCCCATCAACATTACCAGCGGCGAGGAAGTGCCAGTGAAGCTAGAATCTCAAAAGGCCGGCATCCCCAGTTGCTGTACGAGAGCCAACTCCCTGAGATTCTTCAAGGCGGGGCTGGCATCCGCCACATACGGTGGTGTGGTCCGGAAAAAGACTGTGGGTCTTCTCAGACCCAGCCTCGAAGACCTCTTCACTTTCTGTTCAAGAAGGTTCACAACGACAGCTCTACGTACGTTAGCTGACGAGATGACCAGTAGAATTGAGTGTGTGCATGCAAAGGATTTTATACACAGAGACGTGAAACCAGATAACCGCCTAATTCACTGTAACAAGTTGTTCCTTATTGATTTTGATTTGGCCAGAAAGTAGAGAGACAACAGGAGAAGGCAACACATACCGTACAGAGAAGATAAAAATCTCACCAGCACTGCCTGCTGTGCTAGCATCGGCGCGCGTCTTGATATTGAACAGAGTCGTCGAGGTGACATGGAATCATTAGGATATATTTTGATACCTTTGAATAGAACCAGCCTGCCCTGCCAAGGACTAAAGGCTGAACAAAAAAAGCAAAACTTGAAAAGACAAGTGAAAAGATGTCCACTCCTGTTGAAGTTTTATGTAAATTCCTGCAGAATTTGCCATGTACTTAAACTGTTGTCGTGGGCTGCGCTTTGAGGAAGCCTACACGTATCTGAGGCAGCTATTCCGCATTCTTTTCAGGACTCTGAGCCACCAATGTGACCACACATTTGATTGGACACTGTGAAAGCAGAAAGCGGCACAGCCGGCAGCCTCTTCAGGTGCGCAGGGTCAGCAGGCCCAAACCCCCACAGGTGAGCAAGCCGACAAAACCAAGAGTAACAGGAAAGATTAGTAGCTAAGAACCAAGTGATGTTGACAGGGAACGAGTTGAACACAAAATTGGGTAATTCATTCATTTCTAACAGTGTTAGATCGCGGAGGTGGTTTTGAAATAAGTAAAGATTTCGCTCTGTGGTTTAAATAAAAAAGATGTCCTTGGAAAAGTTGACAACTAACCTTAAACCCAAATGTCCTTGTTCATACCTATATGTATGTACATATGTATGTATGTATGTACGATGTATTTGTACATACATATATGTGTGTATATATTATATCGTTTCTCTTGGGATTTTGGGTCATTTTTAAGAACTGGATCTTTTTTACTCATTCATTAGCCCTTTCCAAGATAAACATTTGATGTTGGGAGTAGGGTATACTCAAATCACTCCAAAATCCTAGACCTAACACTTGTTGATTTTTAGTTATGAATCTGGTTAGTGGTGGTATTTTGACTTTCAGACCAACAGCGTTAAGAATTTTTTCTGCATGTTAATGCTTTAGCGTTTAAAATGGAAAATTGTGACCGTGATCTAATTTCCAGAGGTGCATCTGGCATTGCCCCCAAAGTGTCTATCTTCTCAGTTGCAGAGCATCTCGTTTACGTTCTTAAATGCTCAAATAACTGAAAAGCTCGACACATCTTTCCTAGTCAAAAACCAGATCTCTCTTTTAGTTTGCTATTTAACTATATAGGTTCTTAATTTTAAAACGCTTGATTTGTTTTGAGCCTTCTTTTATGGAACCTTGCAGATATTCAGGATCTGGGGACTCATTGTGGAATTGAATTCTGCAGTGAGGCCTTGCAACTTGAAAAAAGCTGGGACAGCTGCCACTGAACTGCTCCTCTGTTTCCTTTTTGTCTCTGGCACTCCTGGTGCTGCTAAGGAGTAGAAATGTTAGGGTACATTCTTGTCACTGTTGCCATACGTTCAACTCCTGTGTATCTTGGTTTTTGTTTGCTTTTATTTCCCCTCATTGCCTCCCCTTCTGGAGCTTACCTCCTGATACCTGCCTACTTTCTGGAAGGGGTGGGCAGGTAAGGTTTCAATTTTGGTTTCTAATTATTTCATTTCTGAATGACTGCTCTAGTCTGAACTTAGTCGTCTTTGGTGTATGTTTTTAATATTGTATTTAAATAATTTTGTAATTTAAAAATAGACTCCAATCTGAGGGTACTTTTAAAGAAGTAGAATTCACTGATGTCATGCTCATCCCAGCAGCTCATCTATTAGGAATGAAATTGAGATTCTTTTCTTCCACATTTTTGTATTAGGGAAGGATTCACAGTTGAAGGCTTAATGTAATGGGGGGTTCTTAGATGATGAAATTTCAGCTCAGGATAACAAACACTGATGCTTGCCTCTACATCTCAGTTGGGACTTAATTGTCCCCTTTGAGTGTTTTAATCATTGTCGTAACAAATCACAGTGTTAAACTCTTAATGAGGTAGGTAGCTAGCTACTGTCACTGAGAAATGGTCCTACTAATGTAGTCTCTATACTTAGGACTTGTTATACCTGATATCTATAGGGTATTTTCTTTTCTTTTCTTTTCTTTTTTTTATATATATAAAATGAAACCAGTTTTTGCCTAAAGCCAGCTAGGATAATAGGATCATCACGAGTTGCAGTTTCTAGAACTAAAATTAGATTGAAATCTCATCTGACCTAGAACATTTCACTTCAGGCATTCAGCAGCCTTCAGAAAGAATATTTTGAGTTAGTTCCTTTGTTAGTTTACTATGTGTCTCTTTCTCAATAAACAAGCAGAATTTTTGTATTGCCTTATCTAGGTCTTAAAGATGAGAAGTTGGATCCACTGAGTTAGTATGTTTCTTTGGAAAAAAAATTGTAATTAAACTTAAGTTTAATCCTAAAAAAAAAAAAAAAAAGAAAATAATAAAGGAGAGAAACATGTTAATGAATGCCACATAAGAATAATAACCCATGAAATAGAAAGTGTCTTAGTCCAGTTAGGCTGCCATAACAAGATGCTACCAACTGGGTGGTTTATAAAAAACAGTAATTTATGGGGCACCTGGATGGCTCAGTCGGTTGGGCGGCCAACTTGGGCTCAGGTCATGATCTCATAGTTTGTGGGTTCGAGCCCCACGCCGGTCTCTGTGCTGATAGCTAGCTCAGAGCCTGGAGCCTCAGATTCTGTGTCTCCCTCTCTTTCTGACCCTCTCCTTCTCACACTGGCTCTTTTTCTCAGAAATAAATAAAATGTTAAAAAAATAAAAGCAAAAAACATAAAATCCCCCAAAAGACCCTAGTAATTTATTTCTCACAGTTCTGAAGGCTGGGAAGTTCAAGATCAAGGCACCAATGGATTTGGTGTCTGGTGAGATCCACTTCCTGGTTCATAGATTGCTAACTTCTCACTACAACCTCGTGTGGTGGAAAGGACAAGAGAGCTCGCTGGGACCTCTTACATAGGTGTACTAATCTCATTCATGAGGACTCCACCCTCATGCCCTAATCACATCCCAAAGGCCCCACCTCCAAATATTAGAAATGAAGTATACAACATATAAATTTGGGGGTAACACATTGTTGAATCCATTGCAGTAAGGAATGAAAGTTAGGTGTCTTTCTCCAGAGTGTATTTCCTTAGTGTCTCAAGATTGAACTTCCATAAAACACACAAGAAAAAGTCCCTCACTTTAAGGACTGAATATAATGGAGATCTCTTCAGTATCCAGTATAATAGTCCTTGCCAGAATAAAGAGACTCAAAAAATAGACATACAAAATAACATCCAGTTGAAGAAAGGTCTATATAAAGTATCCAAATTGAAGTACATAGAGAAAAATACATAGAGAAAACAAAATTTAAAATACAGAAACAAATGGGGCGCCTGGGTAACTCAGTCAATTAAGCATCCAACTTTGGCTCAGGTCATGATCTCACAGTTTGTGAGTTTGAGCCCTGTGTCTGTGCTGACAGCTTGGAGCTTGGAGCCTGCTTTGGATTCTGTGTCTCCCTCTCTCTCTGACCCTCCTCCGCTCATGTTCTGTCTCTGTCTCTCTCAATAATAAATAAACATTTTTAAAAAAAATACAGGGGCGCCTGGGTTGCTCAGTTGGTTAAGTGTCCGACTTCGGCTCAGGTCATGATCCCACAGTTCGTGGGTTTGAGCCCCACATCGGGCTCTGTGCTGACAGCCAGAGCCTGCTTCAGATTCTGGGTCTCCCTCTCTCTCTGCCCCTCCCCCACCCGCTCTCTGTCTCTGTCTCTCAAAATAAAATAAAGACATAAAAAATAAAAAAAATTAAAAAAACACAGAAACCAATATTAGAAATGTGGGACTCAATGAAGAGGTTTAACATACATATGATTACAGTCCCAAAAGGAGATGAGAAAGAGAATGGGCAGAAATATTCAAAGATCTAATGGCTAACTGTTTTCAATTATCTCTGAAAGATAGCAATTCACAAATCGAAAAAGGCCCACAAACTACAAATGAAATAAAAATATCAAACCTTAATCCCTTAATCACATAATAATGTCGAAAACCAGAGACAAAAAGATTGAAAACCAGAGACAAAGAGAACATTAAAAAAATTTTTTTTTAGTGTTTATTTTTTTTTTAGAGAGAGAGAGAGCACAAGCTGGGCAGGGGTAGAGAGAGACGGAGACAGAGCATCATGACCTGAGCCAAAGTCAGATGCTTAACCAATTGAGCCACCCAGGTGCCCCCACAGAGAACATTTTGAAAACAGAACAAAGGCACAGTCTTTTCAAAGGATCAACGGTAAGATTTATAGCAGACTTCTCAACAGAAACAATAAAAGCCTTGGGTCAACTAAATCCTGTTATAAAAGTGTTCAACAGGGGTGCCTGGGTGGCTCAGTTGGTTGAGTGTCCTATTCTTGATTTTGGCTCAGGACATGAAACCAGGCTTGTGGGATCAAGTCCCACATCAGGCTCCATGCTGTTGCTTAAGATTTTCTCTTTCTCTCTCTCTCTCTCTCTCCCTCTACCCCTCTCCCCTGCTCATGCTCTCTCTCTCTCTAAAAATTAAAATAATAATAATAAAAAAATTAAATGAAATCTTAAAAAAAGTGCTCAACAAAATATTTTTGCCAACCAAGAATTCTATATAAACCAGAGAAAATGAAGATAAAATAAATTTTATCTAAAATATATTCCCTGTCCTTAAACTCTTAGCATAGTAGGGTATATGGAAACAAACATAAATTACAATGTAATAACACCATAAGTATTAAATAATAACTATGTCAATAGCTGATATTATGGGGCATTTCTCAAATCCAGGGCATTGTCTTTTTTCCCTAGCTTTATTGAGATATAATTGGTATGCAAAAAATCACTCATAATTAATGTATAGAATTTGGTGAGTTGGGACACATATAAGCACTCGTGTTATAGTCAAAGTAATAAATATATCCATCACCTATAAGAGTTTCATTATCTCCCTCCTTTTCTTGGTAAGAAAACATAAAATCGACCCTTCTAAAAAACGTTTAGGTATTCAATACCTTACTGTTAAATATGGGCACGATTTTGTACAGCTGGTCTCTGGGACTTACTATATTGTATAACTGTAACTTTATACCCATTGAACAATGACTCCTCATGTTCCCCCTGCCCCTATCCCCTGGTGACCACCATTCTAATGTCTACTTCTATACCTTGGACTCTTAGATGCCTCATATAAGAGGTATCATATAGTATTTATCCTTTTGTGACAGACATTTCACTTAGCGTGATGTCTTTCAGATCCATCCATATTGTCACAAGTGTTAGGATTTCCCTTTTTTTAAAGGCTGAATAATCCATTGTATGTATATACCACATCTTCTTTATCCATTCATCTGTCAATGGACATCTGGTTTCTTTCTATACCTTTGCTATTGTGAATAATGTTGCAGTGAACATGGAAGTGTAGCTATCTCTTCAAGATCCTAATTTCAATCAGGATATATATACCCAGAAGTGGGATTGCCAGTGTTATGGTAGTTTTATTTAATTTTTTGAGGAGCTCCGTACATTTTGCCATTGTGATTGTACCATTTTACATTCTCACCAACAGTGTGCAAGTGTTCCAAATTCTCCACATCCTTACCAACACTTACTGAGTTATTTTTTTGCTAATAACCAAACTAACAGGTAAGAGGAGATATCTTGTGGTTTCGATTTATATTTCCCTGATGATTAGTGATTTTAAGCACCTTTTCAATACCTGTTGGCCATTTGTATGTCTTCCTTGGAGAAATGTCTATCCAAGCCCTTTACACATTTTTAAGTGGAGTTGTTTCTTTGCAATTGAGTTGTAGGAGTTCCTTACATATTTTGGATATTAGCTTCTTATCAGATATATATTTTGCAAATATTTTCTCTCATTCTTTAGGTTGACTTTTTTACTCTGTTGATTGTTTCCTTTGCTGTGCAAGGTTTTAAAGATTGATGTACTCTGTCAAAGGTTCAAAATAGCCAAAGTAAAACAAATAAATCACTGAAGTAGTGATTGGTAAAATTTTATTGTGCACACACTAAAGGACAGTTTACAAACCAGCAGCACTCAAACTAGGAGCATTTCCAGAACATGGAATAAGGCTCGGGGACATAGTGTTATAAAGCAGCATATATAGTGGGAAGGCAGTGACTATATATTCTTCACAGTGATTGGTTATAATATTACAATTTTCACTGGTTACCTCATAGCACCCTTGGGAAACAGTTCAGATTTTGCTTATCATTTCCAGACACATAAGCAAGAAATGATCTATGTCAAGTAAGCCTTGCAAAATAAGCTAACTTAAGCTCTGTTTGTAAGCTTTGTTTCCCACTTATCTATTTTTACTCGGGTGACTGTGCTTTTGCTGTCATATCCAAGAAATCATCGTAGAGACCAATGTCAAGATTTTGCACCATGTTTTTTTCTCAGAGCTTTTAGTTTCAGTGCCTGCATAAGATAAGGTCCAATTTTGATGTTTTGGATATGGCTGTCCAGTTTTCCCAACACCATTTATCGAAGAGACTATTCTTTTTCATTGTGCATTCATGGCACCTTTGTCAAAGATCAGTTGATCATATGTGTGTGGGTTTATTTCAGGGCTCTCTTTTGTATTCTTTTGGCCTATACCTCTGTTTTTATGCCAGTAAAATACTATTTTGATTACTTTAACTTTGTAACATATTTTGAAATCAGGAAAGTTGATGTCTTCATGTCGTTCTTTTTGCTCAAGATTGCTTTGACTGTTGGGGGTCTTTTGTGGATTTTAGGATTGTTTGATTCTAATTTGGTAAAAATTGTCTTTGGGATTTTGATAGGGATGGTATTGAATCTGTAGATTGCTTTGAATAATATGGACACTTGGGCAATATTAATCCTTTTAAACCATAAATATGGGATGTCTTTCATTTATGTTTGCTTTAATTTCTTTCATGAGTTTTTATAGACAAGAAAACTTCAGACTGAGAGAGGTTACTGTCTTTTAATTTTCTTCTCAAAGTTATAAGTTAATGAGTAGAAAAACCAGTGTTTAAATCTTGGTCTTCAGAAACTATAGCCACTCAACATAGTTTTTTTTTTTTTTTTTGGTGGGAGCAGAAAGGAGTACCTATCTTAGAGAAAGAGAGGAATTTAGATGTTACATCTAAACTAAATCTTGAGTCATCCAGGGACAAAAGAGGAACAATGAAAGAGTATATGTACAATTATAAATTGTCTGTACAAGAAAGCTAGAAAATTCAATAGTTAGGGGGAATGCTTTGAGGAATCCATGCCACTTTGCAATAAGCAAATTTATGATTCTCCGTTCTAACGTTGGGATTATGGTTCTTAAAAAAATACAGTATTCAAGCTGTGGCTTTTTCTTCTTCTTTTTTAAAATGTTTATTAATTTTTAAGAGAGAGAGCATGAGTGGGAGAGAGGGACAGAGGATCCAAAGCAGGCTCTGCACTGACAGCAGAGAGCCTGATGCAGGGCTTAAATTCATGACCTTTGAGATCATGACCTGAACCAAAGTCAGATGCTCAACTAACTGAGCCACTCAGGTGCCCCCAGGCTATGGACATTCTTTTTTGTAAAAAAAAAAAATTGTTTTTAAATGTTTATTTATTTTTGAGACAGAGAGAGACAGAGCATGAGTGGGGGAGGGACGGAGAGAGATGGAGACTCCAGACAGAGGCTCCAGGCTCTGAGCTGTTAGCACAGAGCCCAATGCGGGGCTCAGACTCATCAACTGCAAGATCATGACCTGAGCTGAAACTGGATGCTCAACCAACTGAGCCACCCAGGTGCACCAGGCTCTGGCCATTCTTAAGGGACAAAGTCAAGGTCCTGAGATGTACAAGAAGATCAAAGATTTTTCTCACTGACCCTCTTCCGTATAAAATGAAATTGAAGGAAACAGTTCTACATCTAAGCACTTTGTTTTATTTTAAAAAAAGAAAGAAAAGAAAAAAGCCTCATTCTGGCAAGTTGGAAACAGATGCAAGCAAGAAGGATTGAAAAATGCAAACCAGAGGGATGAAAAGTTGAATATTATGCCTTTTTGCTGTGGTGTGCTTGGTTTTTACCTTTGAGCAATCATATTCATTTTGAAAGCTCACATGACTGCTAGTCTGAAATGATGAAACAGTGTAGGTCACTTCACCTTGGAAGAATAAGATAAATCACTTCAACTTTACAAAGCATGTACTTTATTTTTTTCTTTAAAGTAAAGATGAATGCTTGTGAAAAGCAAGGAAAAATCATTAGAATATTTGATTTTTCTCAGACAATGTCATTTATTAGTATTCTTTGAATGAATTGTCCTTTAATTTTATTTTGATGAGATAAAGTGATTTTCTCTAAGTGCTAAATTTGAGATGGGTGTGGGAAGAGAGCCAGAGGTGGGGGATGGGAGGACATGGGGGGAGATTAGAAGCAGAATAGATTCTGGGGAAATAACATATTACTATTGCTCCCTGGAAAAGTATTTACCCTTTCTCCTCTTCAGCTATCTTTTAACATTTCAGGATAGAAGTTTCTGGGGAAGAACAGTGGTGACTTCATACAAGGGTGACAGCTCAGATTTACAATCTCTCCTCATCTGTTTACAGGCATCATATGCCACTTGACAGACATTGAATAAATGAAAGGAATTTTTAATCAAAGAAGACTGAAATCTGTTTCAGTAGGGTCACACCCCAATTTCAACAGTATCTAATGTAGATTTTCCGTTAAGATTACTTTTGTTAATTAGTATTTCTAGCTTAGTTTACCCACTCAGCAGTTAGTGTTAATTCTTGTGCTGGCCATTCCTTGGACTAGTTCTGGCAATGGTTAGCTGAGTTAGCTTGTAACTAGATAAGCAGATCTTGGAGATAGCTTGAAATTTCTGTGATGTGGTATGGTGCTCTGAGCATGGCATTAGGTGTCTTAAGAACTGAGGTCAAGTTTTGGTTAGGGTCCTCGCCTAGGGGCTGACTCTTGGAGTCTCTTCTTCTGCATCTGTGAAATGGGACTACCAGATCTACTTTGTTTATTTGGCTCAGGGAGCTATGGTAATAGTCAAACAAAACTGTTACGTGTGAAATAGCTTTGATAAGTACAGAGAACTCCACAAATGTGACAGAAGGCCATTACCAAAATGCAAATTGCTTATTTGGAAGGCTAGATGCTTGTGCCAGCCTGTGGAAGGACTTAGTTAATGTAATTGCTTCTCATTCTTATAAGGGATGCTATGAAGAGGACACTGGGTTTGTAGACAAGTGTGCTAGCAGTTTGCTTGCTGACTGTGCCAGAAAGGAGTATAACTAGTTGGATGGCAGCCCAGTAAGGTGTAGTGCATCTCAGTCCTGCCTCAGAGGGAGAAAGCTGGACCCAGGGGAAAGTCTGGAATTCATCCAACGACGGAACTCTCTGAACTCTGGAGAAGTTTCCCGTGAAAAAGACCTGTATCCTCATCCCTGTCAGCTCTGGTACACGTGTCACCAGTGACTCAGGGTGAGGCAGAAGGGAAGGTAGTGGGTCCCTTTGACAAGCATCGCACCTGCAGTTGAGGATTATAATCTGCTGTCTTTATTTTTTTTCAAACATTTATTGGGTGCCTGTTCTGTGGTAGGCCATGTATTAGGAGGCTGAAAGATTAAGAGATGCAAATGTAATTGGGATATGGTTCCTCCCATTAGGATGCTTAACCATGTGGGGACACAGACGTAGAAAAAGCCCAGCAGTACAGTGGTGTGATGCTGTACGAGCACAGGCAAGAAAGTGGTTAATTCTGCTTAGGACAGGGTGAGGAAAGACTTCACAGCCTTCACGGAGCCGGGTCTTAAAAAACCAGTATGGACTACCAAAGATTACAAGAAAGGAAAAGTCTTCTTAGTCAGAGGAAGCAGCATATTCAAAAGCGTGAAGGGCGTGGATGAGCATGGTGTGATTGTTGGCTAGAGTGTGGGGATGGGAGTGGAAAATAGTGATAAGATATGATGTCAGAAATGTAGAAAGACACCAGATCATGAAGGGCCTTTTTTATCTGCCTGGTAGACCAAGGGTTCTTAGTGATAATCCTGGGTTCCCAATCTACAATCTTCTCCAAGACATAGGAAGATAACTTAGTCAGTAGAGTGGAACCCAAAAGTTTTTCTCAAGGTGGGGGATAAGGAAGGATTCCAGTGTTTTAAATTCCTCTAGGGCATGTATAGGAAAGAGTAGATAAGCTTGAAAAAGTACGCCCGAAGATTCCCAGTTGCCCCTACAGAAAATCACAGGACTGATTGGGATAAGGAGAACAGGGTAGAGCTGGAGACACAGATCTGTTCATTCAGTGAACAGTGCTGCTGCCTCACTCTGATCCTCAGGGACAGATGCACCTGCAATGTAGAGACAGAGCTCACAAAAGTTGGGGTTTGAAGTACAACATCCAGGGCAGATTATTCTTACCAGGATGCTTCTACATAAATTCCTTACAGCTGACCTTCCAAGATGCCTACAGAATTGCAGAGGAGCCTTATGTCTTTTCACCTACTGGAGTAACCCTACAGCCTTTGACTTTCTCCTTAAGGGGTCTGAAAAGCTGAATCAGGATGAGGAATTTCCTACCATCAGCTGGAAATCTAGCATATGCAGTTACCTCATGTGTTAAACTATCTTCTCCCTTCACTTAACACATACCTATTATTTTAGATGCCATTAATTTTATTACTATAGTTATTAACATGAACCACCTGGTATATTGGAAACAAGATACCACTTTGCTGTAGTTGTATTATTATAATTGCTTCCAGTACTTACAGCCCTAACTACTCCACCCCTAACTACTCCACTATTAGCATGACTTCTTTTTTTTTTTAATTTTAATGTTTATTTATTTTTGAGAGAGAGAGAGAGAGACAGAGTGCGAAAGGGGTGGGGCAGAAGCAGAGGGAGACACAGAATCTGAAGTAGGCTCTGAGCTGTCAGCACTGAGCCCAATGTGGGGCTCGAACCCATGAAGCATGATATCATGATCTGAGCTGAAGTCAGACACTTAACCAACTGCACCACCCAGATGCCCCTAGCAGGATTTATTTTATCAAATTTCTTATCAGGGTTTATTTTGATTCTTTGAACTTCCTGAAAAATTTATTCTAATTTTACCTGGGTTCAGAATAATTTTACTTACGTTAACAGGGAACCAGATTAGCCCTTTGGTTATATACAAATAATATGAGCAATACCATTAATTGGATTTTTGGAATATATTGTGAGTATGCCATATAGTTGCCATAGAAATGATGCTAGAACCAATTGCATACTTCACACTTTCTACAATAATTATTTCTCACCTAATATTGGTACAAAACAAGCCTTAGACTTTACTTTCCTCTTTACTGTTGATGGGTATGATGGTTAGTCAACTCAGCTGAGCTATAGTGTCCAGTTGTTTAATCAAACACTAAGTGTTTCTGTGAAGGTATTTTGTAGATGTGGTTAATATCTACAGTCAGTTGACCTTAAGTAAAGATTAACCTTGATACCAGAGGTGGGCCTTATCCTATCAGTTGGAAAACCTTAAAAGCAAAAACTGAGATTTCCTGTAGAAGAAACTTTGCCTCAAGACTGAGGCATTGAGTTATGTCTGAGTTTCCAGCCTGCCAGATTGCCGTTCATATTTCAGATTTTTGCTCATTTCCACTATGTCCTGTCTAGAGGAGTGAGCAGCTTTGTATACTTTCCCATTATTTTCAGGATATACACCATGTTACATGAACCAAAAGCCCACTTTACAATGATATTCCTAGCTATTAATTTAACTCCCTCCCTCAAAACATAGTCTTTCTACTTTGCTATATGTTTATGCAGCATGAAACAGTGTCTTATCTATAGGGTCATTTATTTCACTAAAAAAAGTAATACTAATAGTTAATAACTAGAGAGACATTTGCCTGAAACAAGAAGTATGCTTTCCATCATAGCAAACATTTGAAGAATCAATTTTTATAAAAGCTTAAGTATTCATAACATTTGAAATACCAAAAGACCCAGCATCTTGAGAATCAAATTTCTCAAAATTAGTTTAATCTCATGCCCCTAAGACTTTTTCTTAGCAGATAAGTTCTTCGTAAGAATTATCATACAACCTTGTCAAAGTGACTTATTGATTCAAAGTCCTGTGCCATGATGGTGTGGCATTCCAACTATAGTTTCAAAATGCAAGTTCTCTTATTTTAGAAAAATTGTTATATTTCCATGACCATGTCCTTATAATTAGATTTCATTATGTGCAAAATTATCTTAGATAAGCACAATAGACACTCATGAAGTAGAAATGGTATGAACTATGTTATCTGCAGTTATTTTAATTTTCATTTTTTCTTTGTGAATTCTTTGCTTAATTCCATTTTTAATGGATAAAATTCATAACCTGTTCTTAACCACAAAAACAATAAGACATCAAAGATACTGAAGTTATGAATATACAGAGTATGAAATCTTAACGTTGATTCATACATAATTTCAACACAGACTAACTTAAAAGCTAGAAACTTTCATCGGCTAGAATTTGATAATCAAATGGTACTACTCATGAAACTTTAGCTCTGTATATTAATCTCATCAAAAGATGTTCTCTACTCATGAGCTGTATCATCTTTAGATTTAAAATGACCGATGTTATTCTAGTTTTAAATCATGCAAAATTAATATTCACAAGACTTGATATCTGCTAAGAACTGTGCTTTGAAATCATGATTTAGTCCATAGTGCTTGAAATGGTACCTATAGAATATTTTAAAAGCTGATATGCACGCATACTATAAATTAATTGAGGAGCTCACATAACATCAACATTTTCAGTTACACATTGAGAATTTAAATTGCTCCTTAATGACACAGCCCAATGAGATACAGCACTGTCTTATCAGGAATTCTAGCATCATTTAGCAATTTTCAATTGCTATTTCAATTCAGTCTCTGGTTTTATACACACACACACACACACACACACACACACACACACACAAATATATGTTTGTTTGTTTATTTTTAATTAGGCTTCATGCCTCGTATGGAGTCCAGTGCAGGGATTAAACTCACAACCCTGAGATCAAGACCTGAGCTGAGATCAAGAGTTGGACATTTAGCCAACTGAGCCACCCAGGTGCCCCTGATTGTATTTTTACACTATCGACCTTGCTCAAAACACTTGAAAACACGAAAAATGCCCAGCTCCTTGAGACACAAAATGAAGCAAAATGTACTTGCCTTTATCATTACTCCATAATATTAGAATTGCCCATTGTAATCTTAATTATGTTTTCAACAGTTCTGTTCTCTCCCCAAACTGTTTTATTAGGAACTGCATAATTCACTACATTCCAACAGTGATTAGTCTCACAACTTTAAAAATAACGAATTAACAACAAACTAATAATAAACAAATTAACAACAACAAACTAATTGACAACAAACTTGATCTCTAATAATTTTATCACTTATTTTATTTATTGGGACTACAAACTTGTTAAAGGTGCCATGCCAGACATTCACCCCAACCACTCAAATCTCAATAACCCTACTAACAGTGGTTCTGCTGTAATAAGCAGGAAGAGTTATTCCTGGTTTTCATTATAAACCAAAACCTTACTGTATATTTTCTACCCCAAGGCATGTCTATTTCACTTATCCCTATGTTAGTAGTCAACAAATAGCCCTTGACATGCAGCTTAGAACAAATTTACAGCTGGCCATCTATTAATTCACCAAATTTGGGGGAAGAATATTAGCCCTATTGTCAATTTGTCCATTGATCCTGTCAATAGAACTTATTGTTTTAGTACTTCTTACAGTTTTAGAGTGAGCAGTCGCCTTAATCCCCATATCTTTGTTCTTTTAGGAAATAATCAAGACTCACCAAATGTATATTTACCATATAGGAAACTGAAGCCATTAGCCATTAACAGGAGCAGTATTGATTCTATTACGTATTAATAATCTCAGGATTGACTATGATTCTATTTCAATTCATTAGCCTGTTAATACTAGGATTATTAACCAACACATTAACAATATACCAATGATGGTAAGACATTGTATAGGAATGTATTTTCTAAGATTGTTGTATATCAGTTGTATAAAATGACTTTGATACAGAAAAATCCTCTTCATTCACATGTTAGAAGTGAATGAAGTGTTCTAACACAAAAGTGTTAGAAGCACTTTTCTTTGCAAGATTTTTCTGCATTTTCTTAAACTTAATGCTTGGGCTAGGACTTGGTAGATGCTGACCAACAACAGAAATATATATATATATATATTTTTTTTTTTCTACTACATCCTCTAGATGACACTTTAATCTTTCTAGTTTCTGCCATTCTTATTACTTGAGCCCATCACTGTCTAATAATAGGAAATCACTAGCAGACATTACAACCAGTATTTATCACCGTTGCTTAAGGAGTTTACATTATTACAAGCGTCAGGATATTATGAAAGAGATTCACTGTCCCTGACAACATCTATGGCTCAACAATTTCTAGAGAAAGAAGATGTCATGGATAGCATGTAATTATTGATATAACACTCCTTAATCATAAGCTTCCTGTGTCAACTAAAATTCCACTTCACATCTAATCAGTTCTTTGGGTTTAAAGTTGCTGCCTGATGTTGACCCCTTACAGATGTCATGTGATGATTACTTTATGTATTAATTTATTGACGAGGAGGCCATTTTTCAAGTATTAGTTGTATAATTGACTTCAAATTAGTTACTTTTGACATAAATCTAAGGATATTTTAGTATGAGCACCTGTAGTATTAACTACATTAAGTACATTTCTGTATTAGTGATTATCACAATCTCATGACCACACTTAAACATAGTCACAGAAAACCAAGTCCATATCAACCTATATTTGATCCATTAGGATCTGCTTGCCTACCACTTTCAATAAAATTCTTCGTAGGGTCAATTACAGTCTTACTATTAAACTTAGAAATTAGGCATTTTAGAGCACATGGGTAGCTCAGTTGGTTAAGTATCCAACTTCCATTCAAGGCATGATCTCATAGTTTGTGGGTTTGAGCCCCACGTCAGTCTATGTGCTGACAGCTCAGAGCCTGGATCCTGCTTTAGACTCTGTGTCTCCCTCCCTCTCTGCCCATTCCTCTCTCTTTCTCTTTCTCTCTCCCTGTCTCAGAAATGAATAAACATTAAAAAACATTTAAAAAAAAGAAAACAAAATAAATTAGGCCTTTTGACCATTACCTTGGATTTCCCACATAATCAGCCTACAAACTCTCTTGTAGCATGTATTCTTATTCCATTTTTTGCCAACCCACAAATGAATCAAAGAGATATTTGAAGGAGTAGAATGAACCTATGCAGGAAGTCTTGTTTTCATTTTTAAATTCTTTCATTACTGTGTTAACAACTAGGATGTCAGCACTTTATGTTGAAGTCTGTTATGAAGTCCCTGATACAGAAAAAGCACCCTGCAGTAGCAACTCTCCCCTTTCCTTTCATGTTTCTCTACTTCTACTCTGGGGAGACTTGTCTCTAACTGCATATATTTTGATTGCTTGTTTTCTTGTTTTTATTTTTGTTTTTTTGCTGAATAAGTCAAGGAAGTCAAGGGAGAGCCTCAGCCCATCATGGGAACAGGCAAGAAATGCATGGGCAGCAGTTGGGTGTCCTGGCTGCACTTTGTCCTCTTCTTAGAGCCCCTCACTTTTCTCCAAGCCTGTTGAATCACCTCCCTCATAGGTCCTTCTACCCCATGTTACTCCCTCAGCAGCAAGAGCTTATTGCCTTGTCTTATTTATTCTTCAGACCAGCCCAAAGAAGTGGAATCTAATTATTATTGGCTCTACTGCTTTACTGAGCTCAGTGCAGTTTGGTGACACTTAGAAATCAAAGCCTTCTTAGAGCTCTAGGTGAAGTAGACCAATACAAGTCTATCCAGTTCGTTTTACATCTACACCAAACATACAATGATATCAAATATGACTTCCATCCTTTTGGATCCTAGTAGCACAGTGAGATAACTACACATACAACCATAAGAACACTTCAGTACAGGAGGTGATTTTAGGTCACTGACAGGTTGGGGCACCAAGGGCTACACCCTGACTTTCTCAGCTGTCCTTTTCTCATTTTCCTTGTGACCAAAAGGCAACAGAAACGGGCATTTCCTTTTGGGGAGAGGTTTTCATTTAGAAAGTCAGATGGGGATGACAAGGTGACATGGACCCCAGTTTGTGCTCTCAGCCTCCCCTTTTGGGCCTGCCATTTTAGTTGACTCGCTATCATCTTCCCTCAACCTCCTCTGAAGGTAGGATCTGGTAGGAGCTGAGTCAGTCTTGTGAACCTTAGCATGAACTGAAGTCCTTGGTTACCTTTTGTCTTCGAAGAACAAGAGGCTTGATCTCAGTTGGGAATCTTTTAACTTGGTAGTGCATGTCAGCGGAGGAGGAGGGTTGGTCTGCCTGGGCTCAATATGTGCCATCCCTGAAGCCTCTAGAGTGGTAGTTTTCCTTGTGTTGTCCTTGGATCAGCAGTACTAGCATAAGCTGGGAATTTCTTAGAAATACTCACACCAGATCTAGTAACTCAGATATTTGGGAAGGTGAGGAGGAGAGGCAGCAATGCAGAATCACCCTCAGATCTGAGAACCGCTGGCCCAGGAATGAGGGGCCATACAAGCGAGGGAAGCCCAGTTGCTGTGGCAGCATCTATTGTATGAAGCTATTATGTATGGAAAATTTGTTGTAATCATGTGAACAAAGCACTGGGCCAGTCCCCGGGATTAATATTTGTAATTATGGGAGAAACTGGGATTAATTTTTGTGATGAATATTACTCTGTAATGGGATTTTATGCATCCAAGAGAATATGATTTGCTAATAGAATTAAGAGCACAGACAAGGGAAATGCTCATCTATTTGTGAGGCTGAATTTGCATTCAAACAATGAATAGGTTAATTACAACCCTGATCCATTCAAGCTCAAGGCTTTCTTATTCCCTTTTCAAAGTGTTATCTTTTGACCTTGAAACTGTATTTCTTTTAAAATGCTATCAGACCCACCAGACCAACATCTGTCCTCAAAGAGGGAAAACGTACAGGCTTTTATAATATTGAAAATCCCCAAATCTAGTATTAGAGAACAGAAACCATTAACAATGAGGGAAGGAAGGGGAGAGAAAGAGGAAGAGAGAAGCTCATAGTACAAAAGGTGTAATTTCAGAGGAATGTCAACCTAAAAACAAGAAACCAGTTCAAGGGGCAAAGTGTTTTACAAACAAAGAATTGTAATTTAGGGTATACAAATTTAAGTGGAAACCCAAATAATGTCTTGATTACAGAGGATGAACTAAGTTTTTTTGGGAAAAAAATATTAGATTAAGTTATTTTTAAGAAGAGTTCACTGGGGCTGATAAGCAGGGCTAGATTTGTACTTTATTGATTAGTCAGGCAAAGTGGTCACTAGGCAAAAGTTCACTTTTATCAATCTATTCCAACAGCATTTTCTCATTCTTGCTGAATTCTTGGAATGGTGATGATTTGGCTCAGCTCAAAGGTTTAGAAAATAGGATGTGCAAGGCTGTTCCTCTGAAATGACTGCTCTGGCTCTATTTTTAAGTGGATTCGCTTTGTCATTTTTCACATTTCCCCCTTTTGAGCAAGAGCTTTATCTGAAAGCATTGTTGATCAACTACTAAAATTGGATTTTCTAATGTTTTTGGTATTCCGTCTTTCATTGCCAAGGAGACTCATTAACTCCTTGTGGCTAGGAAGGCTCATTCCTGGTGTTTCTTGTCCTGGGTTGGAGGGAAAATGGTTTTTTTAGTAACCTTTAGGCCACATTTGAACAAGAACACCACAACAGAGGAAAGCTTGTTGTTGGGTTTTATAAAATAAAGTTTGATAAACCTCTTTTAACTGGCCAAATAAATATTGGAAATCAATTCACAATGTTGGGCTACCATGACTTGTGTGGAGTGTTTTTGTTTGTTTGTTTGTTTTCAAGAGAGGGCACAAGTGGGTGAGGCAGAGAGAGAGAGAGAGAGAGAGAGAGAGAATCCCACAAGGGGCAGAGGGAAAAATCCCATAGAGAGAGAGATAAAGAAGTGGGGCTCACCCAGGGCTTGTGTTTCACCCAAAGTGGGGCTCGTATTCACCAGATGTGGGACTTTAACTCATGAACTGTGAGATTATGACCTGAGCTGAAGTCAGATGCTTAATGACTGAGCCACACAGGTGCCCTGTATGGAGTTTTTATAGCACAGTGATAAACAATAGAAGCAGAGTCTTATAATAATAACAGTTTCTGGAGTCACAAGTAAGGTACAAATTCCAAACTGTTTAATAGTTTTAAACCATGAGGCTCTATCTGAGGGTAGACAACAAAACAGGTCAAAATGCCAAGAGCTTTCTAGTGGTACCTATTACACCTGCTTTCCAAGGTACCAGTGGGCTTGTTCTCTAATTTTGTGCAATTGTGTTTCAGTCCTGAAAAACTTACCCAAGTACAGCAGGTGGTATTAGCAATGGAGCAGATGCCATCTTGCTCTGCTAAGATATAGTCAAGAGCAATTCTGTCATGCAAAACAACTTGAGCAGGTGAATTCTTGGGCAGCCATTGCTTTAGCAGAACATTTAGCAATATCCCCTAAAGTCTTATATAAATTTACGATTATGTATGCCTTTGCATTAGCACCCCACCATGGAAATAAGATTCTCAAAAATCTTATTCCTTTAGTGTCAGAGACACCTTCTGGCAATTCTTATTTTAGTGTGTGATATAGATTAATGGGAGATGATCAAGTCTGAGTCTCTGATTATGTAATGCAATAGGCATAACCAATAAGCCAACTGTGTAATAGCCTCCAAGTTGATAAAGATTTAAGCAATGTCTTCCCCACAAATCTTTCTGCCACTACGAGTAAAAATAAATCTGAATGGGGTGCAGATCATGAAGTTATTGTAATGACATTGATTGAACCAAGGATTTGAAGGATGCAAGCAATTAAGGAGGCTATCTGTAGGTGGAGTAAAATTATATTGACATATAGAAGTAAGGGTTGCAGAATAAAGACTGTTGAGACCTAGAATGCTTGGCAAACTTAACATTTCATTTTTACAAATGTTACCTCTTAAATCTCTGGAGGGTCTTTTGGTTAGGCAAGCAGTTCTAGAAGGTATCCAGGTGGAACTTACACAATACAATGGTTTAACAGTATACTTAGCACAAGGTATTGGAGAAGGAATGGTGGAGAGATTGGTAATTAAATGTACTAGTGTAGATTTGAATGCAGAGTGAGGCTTTTGATGGCAAACCCTGTTGATTCAGCAGCCAGCTAGGAGTAGGAACTTTCTTCAAGTGGGAAATACGAATCTATACCATTGAGAATCAATGATAAGAATCAATACTATTGATTTTTGCAGCACAAAGGTCAAGAAAGAGTACCTGATATGGTCCTTTCCCACTTGATTGTAAGGAGTTCTTTTGGAGATGTCACTTTCAATAAACAAAATCGCCTGGTTGTAATTTGTGGCATTTTATTTGTTGCCTCTTTGGAGCATGCTGTGAAAAGATTGCATGATTTTTGTTTGTGACCTTACTTAATCCCTTTAAAAAGTAGAGACTATCTTCTTTAATTAGTTGAGCATTGAAAGCAGCCAGGGCCAGATGCAAAATTTTCCCAGTTACAATATTGAAGGGAGCCAGCTTATATTTTCTGAAAGGAGTGACCCTTAAATTCAACAGGACCATATGAAGTGCTGTAGGCCAGGTCAATTTCAATGTTTTCATAAATTTAGCCAACTGTGTTTTAACGATGCCATTTGTTCTTTCCACCAGCACATGACTGAGGGTGGTAGACACAATGGAAATGTTGTAATATAGACCAAGCAGAGCATATTTGCCTCATGATATGGCCAGTAAAGTTCATTTCACAGTCACCATGGGAGTCCAAGACTATGTCCTAAGCAGGTGCAATCTTTTCTAACAATACTTTTGCAACAGTTGAAGTAGTAGCATGCCAGCAAAGAAATGCCTCAACCCAATGAGAAAACATACAGATCATGACAAGGACATACAGTATTTGTAAACTTGAGAAAAAGACAGCTGGGTAAAATTTATTTGCCAAACCTCAAAGGCCCACTAAGTCATGGCTCACTAACAAAATGGCCCGCAGCTATCTGAATCATTTTCCTTGGGTTAAATTTTAGACAAACAGTTCAGGTTAACTGTGCTTCCTTAGCAGCCTTAGTGACATTTCCCTACCATTAGTATTTCATAAAGCTTATAAGTTTGTCAGTTGCCCAGTGAGTCATTTGATGGATCATTTCAGATAGGGTTTTTAGTTGTTTTTTTCCCCATAAATTCTGATAGCACTGGTTTATTGTTTGAATCACACCCTGAATTTGTTAATAAATTGAAAATATAACCATTGTCAGTCCAATAAAGTTTTTCTCTATGGGATGCCTTGGATTGGACACTCTTAACAATAAGATTGAAATCTTCTTTTGGAAAATAATCAATATTTGCTATAAGGTTCTTAGTTTCAGTGCAACTTAAGGCAGCTGTTTTTGCTGCTTTATCAGCTGGATTATTTCCTTTAGCTGCATCTGATTCTAATTTTGAATACCCAGGGGATTTCATAATGGCCAAGGCAGAGGGAAGTTGAACTGAATCTAACAATTCATTGACAAAAACTCCATTTTTAATTTGATACCTTTTGTATCTTTTAATTTGATACAAGTTCTAACTAAAGCAAAAAATTCTATCTGTTGTGAAGATATAGCTAATGGGAAAGGAGCTGCTTCATTTACTTCAAAGGTAGTGGTAATCGTGTACCCAGCACAATATTTCCATTGCTCTTTTAATAGGAAGAGCATCAGTACACCATGAGCATTTGTTTGGTATTCATAATGGGAGTATCCAGTTAAGTCAGTTCTAGGTGTCAGGAGTCAGTCAGTCAAGGTTAGAAAATTGTGGGGTGTCTTGTCAACACATAAAGGGAGGAGAGTTGCCAGGTTAAGACTGCTACAGTGAAAAGAGTAATGTAAGGAGAAGTTAGGAAAGGTGAGGTGGCTTGCAGAACAATGTTGGGTGTGGTGAGAATTAAATACAGCTTCTACTGCATGAGGACCGTAAATGGTGAGAGGAGAGCCCATGACTATCTTTTCTGTTGATTTGTAGGAGCTGCTATGGTGGAAAATAGCTCTCATGCAAAGAGAAATAAGTCTTTTGGCTGCTGGGTCTAATTGCTGATTATAATAGCCAAGAAGCCTTTGTTGACCTCTGTGTTTTGGTTAAAAACAATTTGAAGCATGGGGCACCTGGGTAGCTCAGTTCATTGAGTGTCTGACTTTGGCTCAGGTCATGATCTTGTGGATTTTGAGTTCAAGCCCCTTATTGGGCTTGCTGCTGTTAGCATGGAGCCCACTTCTGATCCTTTCTCTCTGCATCTTCCCCACTTGCGCAGTTTCTTTCTTTCTCAAAACATAAATAAAACATTAAAAAAAACCAATTGGAAGCATATTATAGTAGTCATGAACTGCTTTCTCAGGCTTCTGAGTGCATGCCTAGATTTTATTCTGATCAGTGGCCTTAGGGAAGGCATGGCTTCATATGAAGTTTAGCAACCCGCCCTTAAGTTCCCTATCCTATGGTAAGACCCACTGGAGATTGTCTAATGGTGGTTCCATCTAGCTTCTGACATCCATTGTTGAGCTTAATCCTCTCTGACAAGTAGATGGAGTAAGTGATAGAGATCAGAAGCCAGGCTGATGGATTTGGATGACAAATTCATCACCAAACTGATGAGGGTCTTCAAAGACCTTTGGAAATTCCTTAGCAATTGCTCTCAAGTCAGCCTTTGTCCATGGAGAACATGATAAAATGTTCAGAAGTGTACCTTCTGAGGTGGATCTAATCTTGAAAGGGTACATTGGAACAGGATAGTAGGAAGTGCATAAAACAGGAGGATGATGAGGAGCCTCAGGATCTTGGGCTACAAAGGATTTTGGCCAGAGAGGGGTAAAGAGGAGTAGAAGAGGTAGAGGAAGAGCAACCTGGGGCAGCAGAGGGAGACTGAAGAGAAGAATTTGTAAGGCCTTATGATTCTTTTCTAATTGAGAATTTTACTCTGTTAACTTGGAAACTTATTCTGGAGGGAGATAATCTTAGAGACTTGAGTTTGTTTTGAAGGTTCCAAATACCAATTTAAATAAGCAGCCTATTCAATTTTGTTTGGTTCTAAATCTAAGGCTCTCAAGTCTAATGTGCATAAAGACAACTTTCGAGAGTTCAAAAGAGCCCCAAAGTGGCCACTGTAATTGCAAATTGTTTTTGGTATTGTTGGTCCACCAGGAGGAAAATTTACAAGAGGGGGACCATTGTTCTTAAACATAAAGGTAGCTGGAGTCCCTGAGGGAGAAACTTCTCAAGGGGACTTGGAAAAAGGGAGTCTCATGATGTAGAAAAGCGCACAAACAAAAGGTAGAGTACTCACCAAGCAGGGAAACCCTTGGATCAGCAATGGCCATGATCCAGTACAAAGAGACAGCTGTCCCAGGGGTAGCCACTCTGTGATCTCAAACAAAGACAACAGCCTTGACCAAAAGGAGGGAGGTCAGAGGAGACGGAGGTTTGGGGAAGTGGTAAGGACAAAGGGCTTGTGGGGGTCCTGCACCCAATTCCAGGGAACACTGGTCCATGAATATGAGACCACTTCAGATCTCGTTTCTGCCACCAGGAATGTCAACCTGCAAACAAGAAACCCGTTCAAGAAGAAAGGGTTTATTTAGGATCAAAGAATTGTGATTTGGAGTATACAGATCAACTAGAAACCCAAAGAGTGGTCAGTGGCCTGATTATATAGAAGGTAGACTCAGAGTTTTTATGGGAAGGAAAAAGGAAAATTAGGTGAGCTGGGTTTTTGTTTTTGTTTTGCTTTGTTTTGTTTTCTAAAGCTATGGCAGGACATCTCTAACTTTATGTGAGGTTCTTTTTTAAAATGTTTATTCATTTTTGAGAGAGAGACATAATGTGAGCAGGGGAGGGGCAGAGAGAGGGGGAGACACAGAATCTGAAGCAGGCTTCAGGTTCTGAGCTGTCAGCACAGAGCCTGATGTGTGGCTCAAACCCATGAACTGTGAGATCATAACCTGAGCCAAAGCTGGACACTTAACTCACTGAGCCACCCAGGTGCCCCTAGATAAGCTGTTTTTAAGAAGAGTTTGCTGGTGCTGGCAAGCAGGGCTAGATTTGTAATTGACTAATTGGTGAGGCAAAGTAGTCGCTAGGTGTAAGTTCAATTTTCTCAGTCTTTTCTTTTTTTTTTTTTTTTTTAAATTTTTTTTTTAATGTTTTTATTTCTAGGAG